>NC_056730.1:672059584-672202084 GCF_019279795.1 Protopterus annectens | reverse complement strand
AGCCATTCCCAATACTGTAGTCAGGAGTGGTCTTAGGTCAACTGGTGCCCTAGGCAGAGGGCACAACGGCACCCCCCACAACACCACCCAGTGCCCCCATCCTGGTCTACCTACACCAAATAAATACTGGTAAAGTGCACCCACTAAAGCGGTACCCTAGGCAGCCACTTAGTTGGCCTATGCCTAAGGCCGGCTATGACTGTAGTCATGTAGTCCAATGTGATAGGCACCACAAGGTATGCCTAAGAGGAACACATGAATATGAATGATTCTCCAGTCAGGCCGCTGATTCCGTACAGTCGAACGCCATGCCATCACCTAATAGGCAGCCATTTCTGATACTGCATTCATGTATTCCGATGTAATAGGCATCACAAGGTGGGAGCACATTGTATGAGGTAGACACAAATATGATTGTGTCACTGGACAGGCCGCTGATTCCGTACAGTCGAACGCAATGCCGTCGCCTAATGGGTGGCCAATCCCGATACTGGAGTCATGTAGTATGATGTAATAGGCATCACAAGGTAATATTGTGGTCCTCGCTCACACCCAGGGGTGTGAGTGACAAATGCAAGCACCAATGCCGGTGCATTAGCAAGTGCGGGATCGAGCGGGTGTAAGCGTGTTTGGCTACCAGTATGCGAGTATTGCATTGGTTAAGCAATGTAGAGGCTAATCGAGCATAAGAGGCTGTAACCAGAGGATATCATACAGCGCAGTCATTCAACAGTATAGGAATGTATCCCATCATGTAGATGTACATGTGAGTGTTTATGTCCAGCATATAGGTACATACATATATAGAAATGTATCAGGGACATACCATGTGGCAACAAAGCATTACAAACGAATGAAACAGGAAACACCAGTGACGCCTGTATTATGTAGTGGTGTTGCTCTATGTGATCACAAGACTCCCTCAGACAGACATGTGTCAGTCATACACACAAATAGTTGTATATTGGCCGTATACATCACTCTGTGCATGTAATGTACATTAACACAACAGTACCTGTCCAATCATTATGTGTGAACAGTACTCCTGCAATGTGCTGCATGCAACATCATCATCATGATAAAGTTAAATGGGGTAACCATAGAGGGACCGGTAGTGTTTTGTGTACAATAGGGTCATCCTCTTCACGTGTATCTAGACCATGTAGGAGTGACCAGGACCGGGCGCCTGAGGGACAGTGGTGAGTATAACAGTAGTATGTTATGATGCATATTACAAGGGTTTCATGTGTCCAGTGGGCATGTGTGTGTAATGGACAGCTATGTATAGGGCAGATGGTGTCCTAGGAGCTGAATGGCCTTATGTGTCCGTAAGTGAGGGTCAGATGTTGGGAAAGGAGTGTAGGTATGGCCGTGGAGGATAGGTAGGAGCACAGAAATGACAGCATACAGGGTTGGTATATGACACATGTGGGGGGATACACCCTGGATGGGGATGGGTCTTCAGCATTCAAAAGCCCATGGGAACAGTGGGATGGAGGCCTCCAGCCATGAGCAACTGCCACTGCACCTACACAGCTGCAAAGGAGGCAGTGCTGGGGGCTGTCCAGGAGGGGCAGCATCACCCTGTAAATGTGACACTCCGCCCTTGAACTGGCGTATCCGACTTTGTAACCCCTTAGGGAGCCACCTACGCAACATGTCTGGGACTGCATGACAGCAGATATGTACCTGTCTGGTCCCGCTCCCAAGGGGGACATGCTCCATCCTCAGTGGTGGTACCACCTGAAGGTGGTGCAGAGCCAACAGAGGTTGATGTTAATGGTTGGGCCCCAGATGTGCTAGTGCACGGTGCCATGGTCAGCTGAAGTGGGACAGGAGGATCTGCTGGGACCTACCAACCCATTCAGCCTATGGTGTTGCATTTTAAACCCACATATGGCTTAGTGATAGACAACAGCATACAGGATTACCTACGACAGTATGCATAGATATCACCAGCAACCCAACACAGCAGATGGTATACATTTGCAGAGGGAGCACAACACATGCATATATACCGCATGGCAGCTGTACAATGTGTAGTAGACATGTGACCGCAGCTATGAACAATTGCCCATCATTGGCTTGGCACTGGGAATCCCACACAGTGTCAGTCATACCACTGTCTCATGTGACACATGTCCAGTCAGGGATTCAATGGCAGTAACACATCCCTATCATCATGTATTGTCTGCAATCTCCACACCATGCTTCTGCTGTGCACAGAAGTGTGTTCAGTGTGTAACACAGAAAACAAATGGTTGCACACACTGACCTGTTCACAGATGGCCCTACAGACGGGGTTCCCTTATGAACAGAGTACTGTCATGTCTGTATTTTAACATGCAGAATAGCCATTACCACACACATGTTAAACAGGCAGTAGTCTCAATGTAGCATAGCTACACTTACATGCTGTAGTTGTGTGGCACATCACCCACCTGTCATTAGGCTATTTCCCACTGTGGAAAATGATTGAGGTACATCCAGATATCATCTGTGATGCCATGTCAGAACACCACATCCAGGTACCACTCACAGTGACTGTCATGGCCCGATAATAACACATTTCCCTAGATAGTGTACTGTGTTTATCATGCGGATGGCTATGGGAACACCATCACAGCTGTACCACATGCAATCAGCTAGTGGAAGACTGCAATAGGTGCAGAGGCCAACACCTGGCCATTTCTATCTGTTACAATACACATGCTGCTGTTGTGCAGGTGTACACCTTCACATCCACCAGAGAGCGTGTGTGTGCAGGACAGGCAATGTACACCAGGGAAGGGCATGGAGACTTAACCATTAGCATCATCTGCCACACGCTGAATAGTACAGGGGCAAACCCCTAACTACTCATTACTATTACATGTGCATGACATTACTACATTTGTCACAGAGGTGGCATGTTGCAGTGCTGTAAGGACATGTGTGTAGGTGAGTGAGTGCCATCTGCAACAGATATAGTAGACATACATTAGGTGTGGCACACATGTCAGTCCACATGTACAGATGCCATTGTCACCACAACCACACTCTAATGGACACGCATTGACACCTTTGCCAGGGTGGCAAATACACAATGTAACTACTTAGTTTGCCACACCTCAGTAATGCACAGGACCACATGCACCACAGGGGATATCTGGAGGTGCTATGGGCTAGGGGGGCATGTGAAAGTGCTTGACAACTGTTGGTATGTTAACGAGGTTTATACTGGGAGTGACTGTGGTTGGGAGCATCACAACCCACATGCAGACACAGGGTGCCAGTACTGTCATGCAGGTTTGCATTGCTCCATGGGTGTGTAGTGTTTGGCTGTGCAAGATGGCTGTACAAGGCTGGGTGAGGGGTAATCCTTGCCATTGCATCACCCGACAATGGTGTGCAGTGCATGGGTGTAGTATCTGCAATGTCCCACACAGATGGGTACTGCATTATCTGGCCTGACATCCTGGTTACCAATGTGTAGGGCCATAGCATTGCAATGCATGCCATGTCTGTGTTTGATAGTCCTTCACATGGACATTGCTTGGGATGTGCATGTCCCACAATACTGTACAGTGACATGTACAGGTGTACCTGGTTTGGCAGGCATATGTAGTGTACACAGCCTGTTATACCCCAGTATGTCAATAGTGGCCTGGTGTGGCGAAACCTGCTTATAGTGAGCAGGTCAGCCCTGCACCTGCATGGATAGAATGGACAGGTATTCTGTGGTGTCAGTGGCATGGGTCCATACAGGGCACATGTGTACAGCATTGTCTGGCCTTAGTGGATCACATATGATAGCACCACATATGTTGTAGGCATTCAGTGTAGAACATAGTGAAGGCACAATGTCCGCATATATGTGTCTATTGTACCACTGAACAGGGTGCCATGTCCTCTGCAGGCCACTGCAGTCACACCATGCCTACTATCTGTCCTCAATGTGCATGTTACTAGCAACATAGTGGGATATCCTGGGCAAGGTTGTATGTGTATGGCACATGGGTGTGGGACATATACCGGGTACTTGTAGGGCTGCATACTTAGTTCACCAGCCCTTTTGCCGGATGTATGGGTATGGCTTGCCAACACAGTGCCATGGCTGACTGACAGTTGTACTCCTCGTGAGGTGGCCAATGTGTCATAAGATGGATACTATATAGGAAAACTACAACACCCGCTCCCAAACATGTCCCATAGTAAGACAATCACGGCCACCTCTACACCGGCTCTGACAGACAAACACACACTTGTCATGTCCTGTATACAAACCCCTACCATATCACACTGCAGTAACATGCATTTAAGGCACGCGCTACAGAGAATACTACAAAGCACTGTACTTGTCTCATGCAGGCAGACACACACACACACACACACACACACACACACACACACACACACACACACACAGTTGACATGTCTGGGATTAGAACACCGATCTAACTACTTTACTCCACTACAGTATTATGCACTTACAGAGCACGTTACCGATATTACTGGAAGACAGCACTCCCAGAGGTGTATTTGTAGATGGGTGACATCATCGGCCTTGCTAACGGTGGCTATAAGAAATGTATGGAGTGTGAGCAGTATAAAGGTATTACTCAGCCCTCAGGAACACACACACATGGCAAATGTGGGACTAGAACACCGACCTACTTACTTTATTACACTACAGCATTACGCAGTTACAGAATGCGCTCCTGAGATTACTGGGACACAGCCCTCCTAGAGTTGTATTCGTAGATGGGTGACATCATTGGCCTTGCTAACAGTGGGTATAAGAAATGTATGGAGTGTGGGCAGTCTAAAAGCAATTTAGCGTCCACCAGCAAATGTGGACAGACATACACACACACACACACACACACACACACACACACACACACACACACACACACACACACACCAGTGTCAGGTATGAAACACCTGCCTATTTACAGATTACTATTACAATACTACATACTTAAAAATCACGCCACACAGACTACACATGTATAGGCTGTCATTATGACCATCTGGGAATACGAACATCAACAGGGATGCTGGCAGGTAAGATGTACATACCTGTGAACCTGTGTGTTTAAAGTAGGAATCCATCCTGACCTGGAGTATGCCCATCTGTGGAATATACTACCACTATACAGGGTTACAATGGCCATGCCCATACACAGAGGTACATAACCAACACAAGGTGTCACTGGGTATGCTCACACACTTAGTAGCACAGGGCTGTTCGGAATGCACTATGTGTCCATCTACACAAGGATATACTGGGCATGCTCATACACTTAGTAGCACAGGGGGCATGCTCACACATTTAGTAGCACAGGGCTGGTTAGAATGCACTATTATGTGTCCATCTACACAAGGATATACTGGGCATGCTCATACTCCTAGTAGCACAGGGTTGACAGGGATGCACTCTGATGCTAAACACGGAGGGCCACAGTGGCCATGCTATTACAGGTAGACATAAAGAACACATTGTAATGGGCTTTGGTGTTAGTAGTTGTCATTGGACGGACCACTCCAGGTGGTGTACCCACATACATAAAGGCCACTCACATGTACTGACTGGTCCCCCCATGAAAGGCATCACAGATGAGCCATGTGCAGAACACAGTGTCACATGCTGCATTCTAGGATGTAAACTGCAGACACCACCATGCCCTCGGACCACAAACATGCAACCATACATGTTGTATGACATAGACAAGTACACCACCATGTGACCCTTGACCTGTGTATTGTACTAAACTCTACATCAACTGTAGACAGTACACATGTACTGACACAGTTGCATCATGTGTTATACAATGCAATGATACCACTGTCTGTGACCAAGTCAGCTGTGCACATACCAGGGGCCCTCGGTACTTTCCACCATTAGCAGATGTCTGTTGCTGTATACCAGTACACACCCTCATTTATGGATATGACATACATGTACCTGCCCTGGGTATGTACATGCCACACACACACAACATACCTGTAAATAGCATAGCTGTTGTAGTCCTTTGTGCAAACAGGTGGCTACAGCCATTACACACATGCACATGGAATGTAGGTCCATGGCTGCTGAATGCTAAGAGTACATAAGGTGTGATATCAATGTTGACAGAGATAACATCCCCTCTGTACTGGTCACCCATCATATCATACAACAGTCCATGTGTCATGTATGTCATGACACATATCCACCAATTGCAATGCCTACAAACATGACCAAATGCCAGGATTGTAGGACCTACACACCTGTACACGTAGTGTTGTGCATTCAGATAACATGCGTGTGCAGTTGTTGATGTATGCAGGTGACATGCATCTTAGTACATCATGCAGCTGCAATGCAGCCTCAGCATTACCAACTGTATATGGTGATATGCTGAATGTACAGAAAGATGTACCACAGGTATGGAGAGATGTGTTGAAATAACTAAGTGGTGGGGCATCTTTGCAGATGGATGTTTGCTGTGGACAGCTCACGGGTGTGTCACAAGCAGTCCTACAATACCCTGTGTAACCGGTAAGCAATGGTTTCATTAACTGAAGGACATAACACACATCTTAGACAGCAGTCAGGGTGACAGCGAAGGTAAATCACTTGACACCTCTTAATAGATATGACGTCCCTAGTGCATATATCAGCACTGTTGGCACAGGAAGTGTCAGTACAGTTTGTAACGCATGCAATACTGCTGTACATCTGACATACATAACATGAGCTTGGCAGGTCTGAAAATCACAGTACTGGCATGTGTGGTTGAGTGTGTGTCCATATATGTCACGTATTGTGGGGAATACATCTCAATTGTTGCTCACTCTGCTGTACACTAGTGTACACATCTGTACAAACTGCAATGTAGAAAGCAGGACATAGGCAGGGGCATGTATCTCACACATGTGAGGTATCTGTATGTGCATGACATAGGTGTATTAATTACTGAATGCCACAGTGTGTGTATGTAGGGATGACTGGTCCCTGGGGTGAGGATGTATGTTACCATACTGAACTGATAAGACCCCTCCCACCATCCAGGCGATGCATTCTACTATCCGTGTTGATGTCCCCGATTTTAGGCCGTACTGACTACCTGTACATGTGTATTCTCTGTGGTGCATCATGTAGGTGCACAGTACTGTAATGATGATTTGCACATAGGCAGGGGTCCTCATCCCACCAGTAGCAACTGTGTGCGAGTGTGTGTTACTGTGTCAGTGAAGCCATGAGTGTGTGTGTGTGTGTGTGTGTGTGTGTGTGTGTGTGTGTGTGTGTTACAGTGTCACTGAATACATGTATGTCAATACCTGAGTGTGTGGGTGCAGTTGTGTGTTGGCATCCTGTCATGGGAACGTGTATTACTGATTCCCATTGAGGCATCACACTTTCCACTGGCCTCTACCCTTGTAATCAGCTAGACCACTTTCTTACCTCACCACTCCATGTAACTGCACCTGTGATGTCACCCTTTATGGATGTCACGTCTGTGGCCACAGTAGCTTAATACATAGCTATCATGCTCTTGGAATGGTAGACGTGTTTGTAACGTGGGACATTCTCACTGGTATGTGGCAGCTACACGGTGCATGCTGGTATATTCATACATACCTGTGAGTAGTCCACATTGACATATGGGACACTTAACTGCAAACACTGACATCCACCAGTACATGCAATTAGACCAGAAGAAGGACAGCAGAACAACATGACCAACATGCATTTACTGTTGTTACACAAGACTCATACTGTTAACAGTATTGTACACCTGTACTACATGGCATATGTGCTGCCTGTCAACAGTCCCCGACATTTGTAAACTACACATATCATTCTAGTCTGTTCACCCTGTGCATCAGACCATAAGAGCATGTCCCTGCACTGATGGTGTGGATGTCAGGGATGCGGCACAGGTATCATCATATGCACAGGATGTTAATGTTTGCTGAAGGCCTAGGCTGCACTGTTGTTACACAAGACACATACTGCTAACAGTATTGTACACCTGTACTACATGGTATATCTGCTGCTTGTCAACAGTCCTCAACATTTGTAAACTACACATATCATCCTAGTCTGTTCACCCTGTGCATTGGACCATATGAGCATGTCCCTGCACTGATGGTGTGGATGTCAGGGATGTGGCACAGGCATTATCATATGCACAGGGTGTTAATATTTGCTGGAGGCCTAGGCTGCACTGTTGTTACACAAGACACATACTGCTAACAGTATTGTACACCTGTACTACATGGTATATCTGCTGCCTGTCAACAGTCCTCAACATTTGTAAACTACACATATCATCCTTGTCTGTTCACCCTGTGCATCAGACCATATGAGCATGTCCCTGCACCAATGGTGTGGATGTCAGGGATGCGGCACAGGTATCATCATATGCACAGGGTGTTAATGTTTGCCAGAGGCCTAGGCTGCACCATTGGATGACATCATGTGTGTGGGTTTGGGCCTTTGATCTAATTGGGTGTGTGTGGATGTTATGCATGTGTGTGTGTTGCAGTGCCCTACATATGTGTCCAATGTGTGCGTGTATGTATGCACACAGTTCTCCCATGTGTCTGGCCTACACAGCGGTATTACTGACAGCTGCAGACTGTACAGGCGAAGTTTTACAGTTCATGGTGTCCGGCCACAGACATGTGACCTGTGTCTGCCAGGGGTTGCACGGGCACTACCAGACAGAGATGCAGATTGGGTAGTGTCTGATGTCACTTGTCCACTGGAACTGTGTCCCTGTTGGGACCATCCCAGGCCATGTGCACGTGGCCTGCTGTGTCGTGGTGTAGACAGCACAGCACCAGATGCACTGCTGCTGCTACTGCCACTATGGGAGCGGGCATGTGAGGTAGCTCGTACACGTAGACCTGACACAGGTGATGTAGCAGGCCTACGTCCACGTGCCCGATGCCTCACTCCTACCAGATGTTCCAACACAGACAGCTCATGCTCACGGATTGTCATGCCATGGTCAAGGACTCTAACCATGTCACCCAACCATCTAACCAAAGCATCAGCAATCTGTTGTTGAGCATTTACCATTGCCTGGATGCTGTTGTTTAAAGAATGGACAGCAGCCCTCTGTAGCCTCTGATCTTCTCTGTTGCGCCATTCAGCATGTGCTTGTGCCTCCATTACAGCCTGAAACATGTGTCTGGTGACACCAGCTGCTGTGCTCTGTCATGCAAGAGCATGTTGGCCAGAGGTACTCCTATGAGTAGCACTGGCCACATGGCTGTGTGGTGCACCATCAGTAATTTGGCTGACACCATGGTGTGCAGGCACACCTTCCATAGCCCCCACACTTTCCTGTTCCAAGCTGCCATGCTCCAACTGTCCTTCCTTTATGGCCACTGGTGATGGGGTATGTGCAGGTATGGGGTCTGTGTGCGGGGATGAGGTGGATATAGATGGAATGACAACCAATGGCACAATTTCAGCCCCTGACAACTCTGCCTGTGTCCCAATCATACATTCATCATCACTGCTAGAGCCTGTGGGGACACTAACATCTCATGTACCGCAGGAGGGAAATGAACTTACATCACCTGTAAGGGCAGACAAGAACTGTACATTACAATCTATACAATAGACACACCCACACACACATGTGATATGACAGAAGGCATGCAACATGCATGTGATACGGCAGATGGCATGCAGCGCAGACAATAATATTGGTAGTTATCATACATCCCTAGGTTGCACACAACAGCATGCATGTGTCATAGCAGATGGCATGCAAATTACACAATCATAGTAGTGGTTAGCATACATCCCTTAGTTACACCATGTGGACCAGCACAGGTTAACAGTAAACCTGCCAGATGTGTGGCATATGACCTTGATAATCACATGTAGTATGACATGTGACCTGCTGACGTGTTCAATGACATGCATGCATGTTTAACACAATGGTGTCCTGTCAAATATACAGTGGGGCAATGGTGTCCCAATTCAGTGTTGTCTGTCTGCCCTACAGATATACTGCAAATTTAGCTGATGTGCATGGCCATTGCAGGGAATCGTGAGGCATCTCTAGTGCTATACAGTGTGAGTTACAGACAGGGTTCATAGCCATGACTGTGTTCAGATACAATACATATATACTGTGGAATGTGACCCATGTCACTGAGGTGTATACACACTAAACCATGATGTGGAAGTTGTGACACAGGTCACTGATGGGTATACGAATGACATCCCTATGCATCTGCAACCATATTGCTGCAGCCTGGCAACTATGGCCAGACATGGCGAACATATCGGTACACCATGTCCCACATGACATCTGTGTACCACACACACACGAGGAGCTAGTATGGCATTTATGTCCAACACCAGCAATGGGAATGTACTGTATCTGTGGCTTGATGTGGATACTGTACAGGTGACTGTTGTCATGTTGCAACACCCTCAAGATGTTCAACACATCTTATGTGGTGGATTGATGTTACGCCTACACAAGATGTGCACAGGCCTGTAGGATGTCTAGTGTTCCACATTTACATTATGAGCATTATACAAAGGCCATGGTTGAACCATGTGTAGCCATTGTATGACAGGGTGTACACACAAGCACAACATGTCTACTGTGTGTGTTGCTCCATGCTTCTGGCCATCCTCCATGGCCATGTGTGTACATGTGTTGCCCAAATTATTGTGATGGGCATCTATTTCACATGTCTGTGTTGTCCCATATGACATATATGCTCCACTGACAACAGGGTTATGCAGATAAAAGGTGGTATGTGGGATATGTTTCCAGGTTAGGTAGGCAGTGTAGCAGCCAGGCCAATAGATGCCATGGACATCTCAAGATAGCACATCACATTGTGTGATATTCATAGCAGGTCTATGATCCACACCGGTGAAACCTGTGTGCTGGCCATATTCCAGCCCACTGTGTAGTACTGTTTGTATTCACCACATGTGTAGATCAGATCTGTTGTACGTCCCTAAAGTGAACAGCACCTCCACCATTGTATGCACAGCTGTTAGCACATCTGGAAATAAAGTTTGTGAGGATTCATGTCAGTGAGATGATTCACATAGTTTGCAAGTGTTGCACATGGGTAGTCATTGTGATGCATTGCAGGTCCGACCTGTATATTGTGACAGGACCATACATTATGTGTACATGTTGTGAATGGCCACATGGCAGATAGATTTCTGCATTATGGTTCCTGATAAATAATAGCACTCTCAACTGCAATGAGCTGCTATTGCAGTGGAACGCCAGAGGTACCTAAATAGGAGTAACACAGCAGTATGAGCATAATCCTCCCCTGTATAAAGGCTACAGGGTACAATGTGCATAACACATATACCAGTACATTAGACTATACTATGGTGTATGCACATGTGTGCATACACAGAGTAGCATACTATAGTATGCAGCATGTGTGTATACATGCCTTGCATATGATGTTACATTACATGTTGTACAGTGACACATGCAACTATATGGAATATGGTTGTTATAGGTGCAGTACTGACTTACCAGGCAACTCCAGGCTCAGTGGTTGAGAGACACCCACCTCCACAATATTGGCTAAGGCTTGTGGATGTGGTTCTGCAGGTGTCCCCAGGTTGGCCAGTAGCTCCTCGGTACGTGTGAGTCGGGGCTGGGTTGGTGGTCCACCACCTGTTGCACCTTGTCCCCTGGTGATTGCATTTGCATGCTGTTTCGCCCATCTAATGAGGTTTGTACAGTGTCTGTGCATCTGCTGGTATGTGCGGTTGTGGCCACCCACATCATTAACCCTCCTGCGAAGTTCCATCCACAGGGCATCCTGCTGCTGTGCATCCTGTGGCACATGGCTGAACAGGATATCATGATTGTCGAGTAGGTATGGGATGAGGGCCTCATCCTCCAAGCATGTAAAAGGGGGAAGTCTTGCACGCGGCATACCTGGAAGACATAATGATGGAGACAGGTCACAGTAACTCACAGATACATACAGAGCTACAGCTGAACATACATGTGTAGCGCATTAATTCAGTTTAAATAGTTGTATTTGCAAACCTACATGACACACATATGACACTCAATGGTGAGTGGATATTATCACCATATACATGTGTGTGTCACCTAATTACATTGCTCATACTCCATGTGGTTGCTGTCTTGATGTGGGCATGTCTGTTTGCCTGTACTGGTGTTCCTATCCATCAGCACATGGCTGGATGTGTCCACATTAATGCAGTTGACCTTGATGCAGTGTATATGTCACGTATAAGGACTTACATTGCCTTAACAGACATGAACTGTGACCCTGCAGTTATATTCACATAAGGTTTTACATGTATGTGTTCTGCCATATACATCTACACAGCACTGTACAGCGAGTCAACATCCTGCCATGTATCACCTGTGCTGCACATGTGATACACATGGGACACTGGCTAGCCAGATGGTATTTGCAGGGATGGATATCAACTATAGCATGTACAGTCAAAGTCAACTAATGGGCTATATGCCATGGGCCATGTATGAATCTAAGATGAAAGGTTACCTGGCAGTAGCCGACAGGCGGGTCTCTGGGTCCAGGTGGAGCTGTGTCACATTACTGATCCACAGGGTTAATGATACATATACTATGCGTTACCATGCGGTCATCACACCATGTCTGAGAGGGGAGAGATGTGCAGCTTTAAAGGACAGGAATGCATAGTATGGCAGGACTATGTCAAGTGTATGGGACAAGGATCTCTTCAGCATGTGGTAGGTGGATGTCCATGAAGTATGTGTTCGAGATCAGGATGAGTACATGTAGCATGCCCAACATCACTGGGTTGGATATGAATTTATTAAGGGTATGCATCAGGCTACATAGTGGAGATGGGGAATGGGAAGGCTGGTGTAGGCCATCTGCACATGGCCAATACCCCTTAAAGGAAATATGTGATCTGATATGGGTCACTTGAGTGTTCTGTATGGCTGGACAATGATCTCTATATTCATGAATAGCACCCTATCATTATTAGGGTTGCCACATATGACTAGCTGACAGGTGTGGTGATGTAGCTATCACAGGAAAGACAACTGCCCAGCTGCATCCCTCACACACGTGTCCATTATGTTGAATGCTGCCTAGGTGGTAGTTCATGAGTACAGGGTTATTAACATAGGGGTGACAATGCGAGTCAGCTATTGCTCCTAGGTCATAGTCATTCACATACATCAATAGGCAGATGCCTTCTGTTTTTCTGTGAGGTATGGACTACAATGAGGGGGAATAAAATTCATTAACCCTGACATACTGTAGCTGCCACTGGTGTGATGATCACATATTATTCAGACACCTTCTGTAGTGTTGGTTCTGTCAGCAGTCCTGTTGCAAAACACTCCTGTGACAGAGGAATGTACATCTAGTATACCGAGTGTAGATGGTACAGAGTATGGGTGATGATGTCCTATGACCTGGCAAGATTATCATATGCAGTGTGACATCAACCATACTGTCATCTACATCTGTAGTGCTGACATCACTTAAGTGATCAAGGTTCGTGGCCTTCCAGACCAGACTCAGCAGGGTAGTAGTAAAGTACTTCTCATTATCAATGGTGTCTCCCACTTTGTGGGTTGTGATACCTGTAGGTATACACCATTCAGTGTGTTCACAACCTGACATGGAGCTATGTTTTACATGATGTGTACGTGGAGAGCATCTTGTTTTGCCAAATGTGTATGATACAACCTGTGATGTCGGCAGGTCCCATGCAGACTGAGTGCAGCTTGTACCTGCATAGTTGTGGCTACAGGGGCCCTGTGGTGTACATAGATATATGCTTGTGTACCTGTTGGGGGGAGGGGGCCGTGTGTTTATATTATCCAAGACCCTATCTGGATTGCTTATTCATGCTAAGCACTTTTTCAGGACTTGTAAACACTACTTAAGCTAATAATTACTATAGCACTCAATCTTCCTCATTACCTACAGGTAAGGGTGAACAGGTTTTGTACATACTTTTCTCACTTGCGTAGAGTAATGTAGCTCTTGTACTCACTTTCTTCACTTATCTAGGTGAATTTAGTTCTATATTCAGGCATGTCAAGAGTCAACTGCCAGTGTTCTCACCTGTCTATCTGATGAATCTGGACATCTTGAGGCAATGTACACATTGCCTCATGTACACAGACAAGCCTCTCCGCCTACCACCCAACACTACAACCTGTGAGAGATGCACTCATCTAGCCAAACTGGAGATAAAGGTCTCTCCAACCAAGCCTGACCCTGACTGCCATGTGGAGAAGGTACACAGTCACACAACACCACACTCATCACATAAGTTTCACTGAATCTACCCCACCATTAACTGGGAAAACTACTCATGTACCAACACATTAGTTCAACGGTTTCTGGAATTCATGAACACCAAGGCCCTGACTCAACATATCCACACACCCACCAGGGGCAACAATATCCTAGACCTAGTCATTACCAACATGAGTGACTGGTGCTCCACACGTGAAGCCAACTCCTCGTTGTTCCGATCAGACCATGTGCTGAACAGCATTGATATCCACATCCCGCACCTACCCCCCATTAAGGGAACCACAGTATAATATGTCTACAAGGCCAACTACATGCTTCTTAAGACAGACATGGTGGAAGTCATGACACCCATGCAGATGGGACAGTACTGTTACAACTGCTGAATCCTACAAAAATGCACTCTATAAGCACTTACTGGAGTGCATGGCTTGTGGTATCCCAAACAGAACCAGGATGCTATACTCCTAATTAACTAAACCAATCTGGTGGTCCCCTGCCATAAACATACTGTACTATAGGAGGAAGACACTGTTGCAAACGAGAGTACAATACAATGCATGGAGGAGATCCCTGGCCAGCCTCAGTAAGAAGGTGAGATCCCTTATAAGATACTCCAAAGCTAGCTATGAAAACTATAACACAACTAATACCAACAACAACCACAAAGCATTCTATAGCTATGTCACATATCTTGATGTCAACAACCAGATCTGCTCTGAGTTACAGCACAAAGGCATGAACATTACAAAAACAAACTGATATCGGCAATATCCTGGCAGATCCCTCTCAAAGCTGCACACTCTAAAGGCAATATCACAGCATCCATGGGACCAGACAACATCCCAGGCTGCGTTTTACACAAACTTCAGATCATAATGTCTCCCCACCTATGCACCATGTTCAATAATAGCCTAACATTGGGCATAGTGCCCCCTGAATGGCGCACAGCAACAGTTATCCCACTCCACAAAGGTGGCTCAACAATGGACCACGGGATCTATTTCCCTATAGGCCTGTCTAGCCTGGTCTGCAAGGCTATGGTGCACATCATGGATCACTATCACAGAGACATTGGGTACCTCCCAACCTTTGACCCCTCCCTGTTTGGCATTGTTAAGGCCGGACCATGCCTCCTAAACCTAGTGGACTTCTTAGAGACAGTTACCAAGGCATTAGATGAGGGTAAGGAGGTCCACACAGCCTACCTAGATCTCTCATAGGCTTTCAACACCATTCCACCTTCTGGTATTATCAACATACCCATCCGCCTGAACATTAACCCCTACATCATGTGATGGTTTGCAAAGTGGCTCACGGACAGAACCCACACAGTGGGAGTTGCATACCCTAGGTCCGACTGTATACCAGTTACAACTGGCGTCCCCCAGGGCTCAGTCCTAGGACCCCTCATGTTCAGTATATACGTCTCTGATGTACAGACAAGCACAGGAGGGCTTTGGCTGAAAAGGTTTGCAGACGACTGCAAACTAGGGGACATAATTGTTTCCCCAGATGTTACAGACACCCTCTGGAAGGATCACACTGAGACGGATACCTGGTGTTAATATCATGGCATCAAGCTGAATGCCTAAAAGTGCATAGTCATCCCCTTTGGATATAACTAATTACCCGCGGACTACCACATAGGTGCTAGTCCCCTTCATACAGAAAAGGTAATACGGGATCCGGGAACCCCAATAGATAGCAATCTCTCCTTTGATACCCATAATGACAAGGTAGTTAGAATATCGTTCTACATGGACCCCCTAATCTCTAATGGGTTCATATCCAGATCAGAGGAACCATTGTGACTCTGCACATGTCATATTAGACCCATTAAAGGATACAACACCCCATTTGGGATATACCTTACAAGACAACTGTAACAGCTTGGAAGACCACACCTGTACCACACCAAGAGGCTTACTGACCTCAAACAGATAACCTATGCAGCCCAACCTATGAAACTCCAGCTGTACTCAGTTGCATACTACATACTCACAGGTGATCTCTGCTTGACATACAAGGCCCATTTCCATCCCTGTATTGTTGGATATGCTGCACCTAAACAGAAGCCCCTTAGAGCCACATGCTCTAGGGATATACATCTAACCACAATGATGAGTAGGACATGCTGGACTGATAGATTCCTGACCTGGACACTCCCTATGCTTTGGAACATGATTCCAATGTACATCAGGCAGGGCCCCTCATGAGCACTCTTCAAGGGAAACCTTGACGTGTGGATGGGAGACAGACATGTACCCCGGAGGATAACTACAGTGGCTCTGCTGGACAGAGGCACAGGGAGCTATTGGCTCTGCTGTTCAGAGGCACAGGAAACCAACCTATGGGGGTGGCAAAAGCCAACACACGCTAGCTAGACTTACAGATACCCTTGGTAAGACAGCCTAGTACCTACCTTCACACATATTACATGTCTTATGTGCATGGATAGTTAAATAGCTCTTCCATTTTACTTTGCTATCATGCTGATAAAGTGTCGGCTCACTAAAAGACATATGTATCCTGTTATTGTGTATTGTAAATGCCAATTGACATAACTAATGTTTGCCTAACATTACAGTAATGCTATGTAGCTTGTAATACATATATGCCTACAATACTGTACATTACACAGTTATTGGCACAATATTCCACAACACAAATCATACTTGCACAGTAACCCAACCTTCCACATGTTATTCTCTGTAATACACCCATACATATGGCTACAGTTAAAATATATTAACATATACTATCCCCTGTTATAGCACATACTTGTTGGGCCAGCCCTGCCACTGACATCGGCTGGTGAGGAGTATTTCTGTTCAAAGCTCTTATATAGCATCCCTTGTACTTGTTTGCCTTGTGACCTACAGCAGTACACACAAATACTACATACGTTACTATGCTCAACAATACATCACTACAAGATAACTGTTTCCACTATATGGATTGCATGCAATTTAAATACTACAGAATAGTACTACATACACAGACATACTGACTGTTCTACATACCTTATTAGAAACCCAAAGTGTTGTTATCTGTTGATTCAATCCTTTTTGGTTTGTGTTTCAATGTTCTTTGTAACGTTCCGCTGGTATATACGGATGGTTTGAACGTGTGATAACACATCCTTTTCTAGGTACATACTGGTAACATGTGGTATCCTGTCCACCAATTGCTGTTCCAAAGTAGTTAATTGGATGCACATCAGCTGTGCAGCTACTCCATTAGCCGATACCATGGCAACAGTGGTGTATAAGTGAGTAATCCTTTTGGGCGTTGTCCGTTTGCCTTACTTTCGAGGGAGACTACCTAGATGTGTTATTGCGATATATTTCAACAGCTATATGGAGACACACAGAGATATATTAGCTTCATGACTCCTGTGGACTGTGTGTAATGGCTAGACGATTTAGTTCTACATGTGAGTACAGCTGTTATATTTCAGAACAGTGCTTCTTATGCAGGGTTTGTTTGTACGTGATACTTCTGCAGATGTTTAAGTCTGGCAAGGATGTTTGGCCAGCTCAAGGCCGTAGTGCTATGCATGAACTGTTATGTGGTGTACAGTGTGCTCATCAGACATCCTTGATTTGGTGTACAAGTGTAGCATACTGTGCTGTTACTCACTAATTGCTAACACCTCCCGGTGTACACACAACCCTCTGTAACGGGATTAGTGCAAACAAACCCTATTACATCAGCAGCTGTTCCATTGTATAACAGCAGCTATTTCACATAGGGCCATGTTAGTGTGTCTCTGACAAGTTATGTTAAGGCTTCTGCAGATGTCGTACAGTGCGTGAATGATTTGTGATGTTATTACAGTTTGTATTGTAATATGTTTGGGTGTGGGGGTGATGTTGGTGGGTGTGCTTAGCAGATGCAGGTGTGTAGAAACTGCTTTTATACATAATCGCTATGTGCATGAGGTTTCCTTCCCTATTTGAACACCTATCCTTTTGTGGACTAATACAATGGTAATTGCAGGCTGATTCATTAAGGCACTGTTATGTGGTTCCTATATAGCATGCAGGTGATAGTCCTTGAATCCCTTTGGTAATACATCTGAATGTAATAACGTGTTGCTACATGATAGCTGTGTATATCTGTCATAAGTATTTGCAGTCATCATAGTTGTGTTGGTGACTGACCATCTTTGGCTAGGGTTGCCACCTTTTCATATGGCCATAGTGGGACCTTTTCGGGACACACATCTGATTTTACAGGCTGACACAAACCCACAGTCAGTACAAGGGATAGAACTTTCCTTTCTTGCCTAATTATAAGCTTATTCTTGTAGCAGTTTAGTTGCTTATCCTGTTTCCTGTAACATGTAGGTATTTTAGATACAGAAATAACTATTGTATGCAACTATTACAGTACATATGGGACATAATTATGTCCTACAATCCCAGGACATTTGCCACGTTTAATATATTTGGTCAGGACACAACCGCCCAAAGAGGGAGTGTCCCTCGCTAAGTGGGACAGGTAGTAACACTATCATTGGCTCATGTCCCCCTTCACAGCTTTCAACTTTTTACTCTAATAGTCTAACCCCCTTGCATTATCTGATTCTTCTCTTTCGCACTTTAGTCCCCCATACCCACCCAGACAAGACCATTGCTATACTATAAATGGCCACCAGGTGGCGCCTCGTGAACTAACTTTCTATAAAGAAAGCTTTCTGATCTGCAATTGTCTACCCCATATTGTAACCGTTCTAAAATACTAGCTTCTGCTCTGTATTTCCTACATCTTTTCTGTAAGCTTTCTGTAACCTGACCCCTAGTCATGTTGTTTTTAGTCCCCTGATGCACTTATCTATCACCTTTTCTTCTTTCCCCAAGGAATCCTGCCATCAGCGCCCTCTACCCTTACATCCTGCCTCTCTTCCTTCACACCTCTGAATATTGTCCACCTTTCTCCCACCATCAGACTTACCTGTTGGTTTGCTCTCTCTTTACTGATTGTCTCCCTCCACATTTTGCTCTCTTGTCTCTACCCACTCCGTTCGCCCTGCGGGCTCACTCCGCTCCCTTACCCTACCCCCAAATCCCACCCCCCCACTACCTCTACCTTTATAGCCAGTTAACCACACCTACTTCCTCCCAAACTATCAAACCCCTCCCCTTCCTCTTCCCATCCCCTCCCACCCCTCTCCATACTCACATGACAACTTCCCCTCATCCTTCTCAAAACAACTTCACACCTCACCAACACCACAACATGTCTCTAAAATATTCATCCCTCCCAATTCAACTGTTACTCCTTTTAAGCCTCACTTATTTTTACTCTCTTACACAACCTTCTCTCATCAACCACTCTACCCACTTACATACCACCTTTCATCTCCGCTCATCAAAATCTCACTACAATAACCAAAACTCGCCTAACCTTTACCCCTCAGCA
The DNA here is from genome assembly GCF_019279795.1 of Protopterus annectens. Taxonomy (NCBI): domain Eukaryota; kingdom Metazoa; phylum Chordata; order Ceratodontiformes; family Protopteridae; genus Protopterus; species Protopterus annectens. Next base: position 672,182,359 of record NC_056730.1, on the reverse strand, counting down.
ACAACCTATGTTTTCACTATAAACTTATCCTTCCTCATAAAACCATCACACCCTCCCTATTCTCCATATCTCCTCTAATCCTTCTACCCACTCCACCCAAACAAAACAACCCAAATACCTCTTCTTCCTAACTCAACTTCTAACTGCAATACTTTTATCTGGTGATATACACCCTAACCCAGGTCCAAACCACTCCTCCTCAAATTCTAAATCCATCCTATTCACATCTCTTAATGCACAAAGCTTAGCAAACAAAATCCCTAACCTTCATGCATGGGTACTCCATAACAAACCTGACATCATAGCCATTTCTGAAACCTGGCTAAAACCCCACATTAACGATGCCGAGATATTACCACCAAACTACTCAATCATTAGATCAGACAGATCCCACAAAAAGGGTGGTGGTGTAGCTCTACTCTACGCATCCTCCCTATGCCTAACACCTTACAACAAAATCATTCCCCAGTTTTCTAATGCAGAACTAATACTAGCTCATCTCCAGCTGAATACACACAAATCTATTTCTATAGCCTCTCTCTACATTCCCCTGGAGATAATATCCCAATACTTGAAAACATCCTCTCCTGGCTATCAAGTAACATCCATAATAAAACTATAATCATGGGAGATACCAATATAAATTGGTCCTCCATACAGTCACCTACACACCCCCTCAACATCAACCTTTTCAAATACTCTCAACTAATCAACTCAATAACTAGGCCATCCAAAGACTTCTCAAGTGGCAACATCTTAGACTGGATTTTGGTCTCCCATCCCCATAACTACCCTGACAGTGGAACCCTTCCTGACCCCCTTAGTGATCATCTTCCCATCTTCACTAGACGTCTTCCAACTCCCTTACAAGTTACTCACAACTATATAACTACCAGATTCCATAAAAACTTCAACCCTGAAGCTTTTTCCAGCAACCTTAAATCTATTAACTGGATTCCCTTAAAAACCCTACCACTCAAAAATGCAGTAACCCACTTTAATACTATCTTCCTAAACATCCTAAATAATCATGCTTCCCTAATAACCAAAAGAATAAAAAGGAAAGCCACCCCCTGGTTAACAAAAAATACACTTACCTCCATGCGACTCAGAGATAAAAAATGGCCACAATAGAAGAAAAACAAATCTACATCAAACCTCAATCAATACAAAACTATCCGTAACTTAGTAAAAAAACTTATCTCAATAGACCGGCAAAACTACTTTATCCAACTTCAAGACAATCATAAAACTAACCCACAAAAATTCTGGGCAGGTATAAATTCACTCTTAAAACCTGGTACTATAGAAAACCCAAACCCCAGCCTAGAGTCACAAGACATAGATCTTGCTACCCAATTCAATTCTTTCTTCATAGACTCTATTTCCAAACTTACTTCGTCTTTTACACACAATTCACCTCCTACCCCTCTACTTACAACCAACCTACCCCTCCTACTCCTTTGTCTCATTCACCCCCACCTCAACCTCACCCTTTTTCAATTAAACCTACTCTAACTTCTACCATAAGAAAACTCCTACAGAAATTAAAACCATGCACCAATGCCCCTGACAACATTCCCTCATACTATCTCAGTATAGCTGCTGATGCCATTTCCCTCCCTATCAGTATCCTCATCAATCACTCTATCCAAGAAGGTCTTGTCCCCGAAACCTGGAAAAAAACTTACATTATCCCTCTACACAAAGGTGGAAATAATACTAACATCTCCAATTTCCATCCCATAGCCATCCTCTCTCCCATTTCTAAAGTTCTGGAGAAATGTAACCACCTTCAACTCCTTCCCCACCTCTTGGACAACAATCGACTAACCCCTACCCAACACGGATTCAGACCCCATCATAGTACTATGATAGCCCTCCTATCCTTCCTTGAAACTGTGAACGAAGCTAGAGATTCTGGACTCATTGTATCTACCACTCTTCTTGATCTTTCTAAGGCCTTTGATACTATCTCCCATAACCTACTTCTTACTAAACTATCTAATCTAAACCTTTTTCTCACTTCACTCAACTGGTTTAACAGGTATCTCTCCAATAGACAACAAGCAGTCAAGTGGAAAAAAGCTACTTCCTCCTTTCTAAATACCCCTACAGGTGTCCCACAAGGCTCCATTCTGGGTCCCCTTCTCTTTAATATCTTCATTAATGACTTTTACCATGCTATCCCTCAGGCTAATATTATTCAATATGCAGATGATTCCACAATCATCTGCGCTGCCTCATCCATACCAACTCTACTAAAGCTTACCCAGAATGCCTTCTCCACCACTGAAAATTGGATGAAAGACAACCATCTAGCTCTTAATGCTGCTAAAACCAAACTCATGATATTTACTCCTTCAAAAACTACTAACATCGATCATAAATCATTCTCCATCTACAGCCAAAATAACATTCCCCTTGAGCTTGTATCAGAAACCAAACTATTAGGAGTCCAAATTGATGACAAGCTTAAATTCCATTCCCATCTACTACAAAACATAAATAAAACCCACCAAAAACTTGGCATGCTCTACCGTCATAATCGTTTTCTCAGCTCAGCTACCAAGATTACTCTCTCAACTACATTTCTCTTACCCTCCCTTCTCTATGGAGCACCCTTCTTACTAACCTACAATCTTCCCTCAAAACCAAACTATCCTCTTGTTACAATAAAATTGCCAAATTTGCCACTTCTAACAAATCATCAACACACCACTGTGAACCACTCCACAAACTGAAATGGTTAGAACTACCCAACTACCTCTCATATACCCAACTCACATATGCTCACAAACTGATTTTCCAGCTATCCCTCTGCCCCTCACTCTCTTCTACCTTTAAAATGCACCACACACAAAGACATCTAAGATCAAACAATCAAAATCTCATAGAAATTCATAGACCCCTCCACCCTCCTGGACAAAACCTCCTGTCCTTTTCACTAGCACGCTTATGGAACTCCCTTCCTCCCTCTATTCGTACCATTACAAGCCTCCCATTCTTTAAAAAAATCACTCCACTCTTATCTAACTTCCACATGGGAATGCTCCTGCTCTCACCCTTCATAACCTACTATTTACTCTAGTATCTTTTTCTCTTCTGACTGTCTAAACACCAGGTAGCATTACTCATGGCCTACCTGTATACTACTCTAACTCTATTCACAAAAAAAAAAAAAAAAAAAATTATGTTGTTACTCTTATTACCTGTGTTTTTAGCTATCTATGCATGTTTAATTACATAAACTGTACTATGTTTAACCCCATCAAATGTATATGTATATCCTCACCTTTGTGTAATCTGTATGTGGAGCTTTTTCTCAATGTTTAACCCCATGTAATGTATATGTATATCCTCATCTTTGTTTAATCTGTATGTGGAGCTTTTCTCCCCAGGACTCCATTGAAAACGGGTTCTTCGAGCCCAATGGACTATCCTGGTTAAACAAATGCAAATAAAAAATAATAAATAAATAAAATGTCCATAGCACATATCTGTAATAGTGTATAGGCATATACTCTCCATATCCTTTGTTCATAAAGGTTGGTAGTGGCGGAATGTGTGATTGCTATGACCTATGTTATACACATATATGAACACTTCAACTACTGTATACAGGAGACGTATGGAATCCCGAAACCACAGTGTTCCGACACACACAGTACCGGGATCAGACTCCCATACCCCACATTACCGACATCGACAGTAACTCGCGAATGTAACACAAACATGGAACACACACATGCACACACAGACACACTGCTACCCAACACATCCAAACAAACCAACCTACACTATGTATGAGCAGGTGGCCACGCCCCCCTACACCCTCCATGTAGGTGTCTGTGCCACCCACACCACCCCCTACGTTAATATTCTACATCATAGGTGACACAAACAGATGCACAAAGCTAACCCACAGCCACACATTACAGTCCCCCGTGAACACACACCACACACAGACCACACACTTACACACACTACAGCCCTAAGAAACACACATACACACAGTAACCTACCCGAAACGCAACACCAGAAGCACTGACTAACTGTCCATTAACATTGTGAGATTACACCTTGCGCATCTGGTGTTTCAGTACTGTGTTCTTTCGGACCTTAAGCCTCGGGATTACACGCGTCGGTATGTAAAGCAGTCGGTATGTGCTAGGTATCCCATTTATATGTACCTCCATGGTTATGTAGATGTTGTTAACCTATTTATATATCTACATATATATGTATATCCCAATATATCGACATATCTCTCTCTCTCTCTCTCTCTCTCTCTATATATATGATGATGTGTATATATATATATATATATATATATATATATATATATATATATATATATATAGATATATATATATATATATATATATATATATATATATATATAGGTTCATAGGTTCATAGGTAGATACTAGGCCATCTGCCCTAGGGCATTTATAAGCCTAGACAGAGTGTATTTGGCTTCCGCCTCCCTATTAGATTAGCCTACTGTGCCTCTGTAAAGTAGATCACAGAAGGTACCCTTTTAAGATTAGTTTACTGTGCTTCTGTCTAGCAGGGACACAGGAGAGATCCCAGGGGTGAATTTGTGATTTCCCATCCACGCATCCAAATTTCGCTTGAAGAGGGTCAGCGAGGGGCTATGTCTAACATGAATTGGGATTCTATTCCAGAGTGAGGGGAGCCTCTGGGAAAGGAATCTGTCCCTCCAGCATGTCCTATTTATTTTTGTGCTGAGGTTTAGGTCCCTGGAGCATGTAGCTCTAAGGGACTTGGATTTTTTGAGGTGGAGCATGTCCATTAATTCTGGGTTTAACATGGCTTTGTATGTCAGGCATAGATCGCCTCTGAGTAGGCGGTAAGCAACTGAGTAGAGCTGGAGTTTCTTTAGTCGAGCTGCATAGGACATCTGTTTGTAGCCCATGATCCTCTTGGTGAGATACTTTTGGGGTCTCTCCAGTTGCTGCAGGTGTCGGGTAAGGTACATCCCAAAAAGGGCATTGTATTCAATTATGGGCCTGATGAGTGACGAGTAGAGGGGAACAATGACCTCTCTTGATCTAGATGCGAACCCTTTCGTGATAAGGTGGGCTATACAGAAGGTCTTTCTAACCACTTTGGCAACGTGATTATCAAAGGAGAGATTACTATCTACGTTGGTCCCCAAATCTTTAATTATTTCTTCCGTACTTAATGGATTACTACCTATGTGGTAATTTGTGGGCACCTTGTTTTTCCCAAAGGGGATGACTATGCACTTTTTAACATTTAGCTTGAGGCAGTGGCTCTGGCACCAAGCATCCGTCTCTGTGAGACCCTTTTGGAGGATGCTTGTGTCAGCTGGAGATTCGATTATGGCCCCCAGTTTGCAGTCATCTGTGAACTTTGTCAGCCATAATCCCCCCGTGTTAGCCTGTACCTTAGAGAAGTATATACCGAACAAGAGAGGTCCCAGAACTGAGCCCTGTGGGATGTCACTTGTAACTGCTTTGGATTCAGACATGGCACCTGCGATTCTGACCATGTGGGTTCTATCTCTGAGCCAGTTTGCAACCCATCTTGTGATATAGGGGTTGATATTTAAGCCGGTAAGCTTATTTATCATGCCCGAGTGGGGTATTGTGTCGAAGGCACATAATATATATATATATATATATATATATATATATATATATAAATATTATAAATATATATATATATATAACATACACCTTTCATTGGGTACATGTCAGTTTGTCCTATTTCAACACATTCCTACCATTTGTGTTTTATCCTGTCAGTATACACGACTGCCATTGGTACATCTCAGGTAGCTTAATGGTATGTTATTGTGATGAATGTGTACATGGTTGTGTGTTCTAATCCTGGCAGTGATATCTTACCACTCAGAGCAGGCACTGGTAGTGCAAGGTTAATTAATGTACATTTCAGAGGTTGTGTGTTCCACATGTTTATTATTCTGTGGAGAACTACCTATATATGCAAGCTGTGTTTAAGGTATACTATGTAACATGTACACATCTGTGAAGATTCCTGTCAGGGATACTCCCCATTATTTGGAACTACATCCCTGATTACATTATACAAAACCCCTCACTGACACTCCGGGGAATCCTTGCAGAGTGGGTGGTGAACAGTAGCTGCACTCCAGGGGTCCTGCAAGTGGCTCTGCTCCATGGAGGGACAGTTAGTTGATTGATGGGGTGGCGACAGCAGATAAGTTTTGCCTATGCTTATGAGTGGCCTCGGCGGTTGGGCATGTACCTACCTATGTATCTATGAACCTGCACATACAGCATGGACACATGCTGATAGCTTAATTTACTGTTCAGGTATTGACTTTTCTTGTGCCAATGGCAGTTGTGTGTACAATAGTTGAGGGCTACTTATGTAGGATGCACACAGTAGACCATCTATACATGACAATTTACAGGTGATCGTGTGTGTGTGCCATCCATGTTTGCTGTGTGTGCAGGTGAAGAAGGGTGTCAGTCCATGAGTGCCTACACTGTCAGTGTGGGTGCTATAAGTTCCCTCTTTGCCAAGGCATGGGCATACTGGGCATGCCTCTGTCTGCCTACTGGGGCTAGCACAGGGTGTTCGTGGTCTGAGTCCACCTGTGCCTGTGGGTCTCTTGGCAATGGTGGTGGGCTGTGAGGGCCTTCTCCATTCTGCCCCTGCTGCAGCTGTTTCCGCAGGATCATATTGTGTAGCATGGCACATACTATGAAGATGTGGGCACACGCTCCTGGAGAGAACTGCAAGGCTCCACCAGATATGTCCAAGCAATGGAACTGTGATTTCAGCATCCCAAACATGCACTCTATGATGATTCTGGTTTCTGCGTGTGCCTCATTATGGTTTTATTGCATGGCTGTGTGTGCATTTCTGATGGGAGTCATCATCCACAGTTCCAGTGCATAGCCAGCATCCCCCACCAGATGGCTGTATGGGATGTCCCCCCTGGAAAATACCTGATACAGCTATGAGGCATGCCAGATATGGGAGTCGTGATAGCTTCCATGATAATGCCCTGGGCATTGCACATGACCTGGCAGTTGATGGAGGGGAATCCCTTGTGGTTTATGTAGCGCCTACCCTGCTCAACGGGTGGTGACTTGATGTGTATGTGCGTGCAGTCTATTGCACCCAGTACCTCCGGGTAGTCTGCCACACAGTGGAAGAGACGCATACTGCTGGCCAACTCCTCCTGCATTCGGGGGAAGTATATGTGCTCATTGGCATGTGGTAATATAGCATCCAGGAACTGGTGGAGTACCCTGGATGCTGATGCCTGTGAGATCCCCATGATATCCCCAGATGGCCTTTGGAAGGTACCTGTGGCTAGTATTCTCAAGCTTACACATACCTTTTTGTCCACTGAGATGGATTCCCCTCTGTTACTTTTGGTGTGGCCAGCACAGCTCAACAAGTTGCTGTATGATGTCCCTGTCCACCCTGTAATGCTCTACTATCTCCAGATCATGTAGCCCCTGGTAGGTTACCCTGGGTCTGAACACTCATCTCCTCCTCCGGTGCCTGAGATGGTTGTCAGCATCATCCTCCACACCACCGTCAGTCTCCAACACATGCTGGTGAATCAAAGCTATGGCAGCCCCTAACATATACATATTAAAAGTTCCCCGTCTGTATACACCAATGGTGCAGAGTGTCTGGGAATACACAAGTGTGTGTGGGGGGCTTTTACACCTTATACTATTGTGCAATGGATGATGCTGGTGTAATTGGTTGTGTTTGTGCTATTCCAGCTGCAGGGTATCTTAATTATTGGTTTTACAGGAGGTACTGCTATTGTGAGGCCTTTGGTGTTGACTTACGCTTGTCTGCCATGATTCATCTATTGCCCTTTACTTCTATTTTCAACCCGATTCACCTCCCATTGTCAGGCATGCATCCAGCTGCTGCCTTTCTTGTTTTGTGCTTCCACAACCCAGGATTGTTTTGGGAAATGTGTGATGTAGCTGATCTACTGCAAGTTTGCTTTGTTCTGCTCTGACAGTTCTCTTTTCTTTGCTGTACAGCACCTCCCCTTTCCTGTTCTGTAGGTAGCTGCTAGCAGCCTTGTTAGCTGTTGTCTATGGCCCACTGTGAGTTTCTAGGTGTTAATTACTCATCTGTACTCCAATTACCATGCTGCAGCATTTCCTTATTGTCATCCTGTATCCTTCCTGTTTCAGCTGTGGTGCGCACCGCGCACATCCGTTTACCGGGTTTTGAGTGCGTTTTCATCCACGTTCACTTGAACTTTTGGTTACCTTGTGTGCTCTCAGCTAAGCAAAGCTATGGCTACTTCCACACCCCTATCCTGCAGCTTTGCTTAGCAACACGCAACACAGATTAGCAATGATCCAATGTGCTTACAGCTACAGTGGCGCGCCCCTCTCTTGATGTCATGTTTACCTCAAGGCCACTCTTTGGTATTGTAACGCTACACCGTGTGGTATATCCTTATGCCGGCGGGGTGTTTGCGATTCAGTATTACTTGACTCATTTGCATGGCATTGACTGCTAATTCTTAGTTACCACACAGAACACTGTCACAGACCCTTAGCAACCCTTGCACCATGGTTGTAGTGTAGCATGCATGCCATTGACTATTATGGGGATATCATAAATCACATTACATTACAGTTTTATGACATCTAAATATATTTTCCTTGTGATCCCGTTTGCGCACTGATGCACTGCGGTTTTACTTTGTGTTGGTGTGGCCATGACATTAAATGTTATTTTTTATATGTTGTGCATGTTGTTTTATGCCATTGGCTATATATTTAGCCATTGGCATATATTAACATTATAATACCTAAATTTGGTCCGCTTTCATGGCTCCAATTTTATGTTTGGCAAAATGTAAACCGTTTTTTTTTTGGTTTACATTTCTACATGCTTATGCTATGCCTGCACAACTTCATGAATCGCTATATACCTTCATTTGCATGCTACACTGCTGCACATGGGGTAATCAGCATACATCCACCGGGAGCTGCACAGGTCTGGCGTACACTGGTAGTGCACATGGAAACAGCTTTTACCTGAATAACTCGACGGCCATATTTGGCGCTAGATCGCCGACGCTACTCCTGCGCATGGCGCAAGCTTCATGAATCCTGGGGAATGAAATAACAATGCCTTTTTTCATTATGATGTTTATTTTCATTTTTCCAGAAATTCAGCACTCCACATTAAAATATGTAACCTGAAAGATGCATCTTAACATCTATCTGATAATATCTAGCAAAACAATACTTGTAGACTAGGAAAATACCTATTAGAGATGACACGTAAAAGACAGAAATTGCATTTATTTTTAGTAGACCTTTATGTAGGTTTATATTCCGAAAAGGTCTTCGGAGGAGTAAAATACTGCACTATTTCAAGAGATAATATCAGTGCAATGTCAAATCCATTCTGAGCATCTGTATTGGCTTGACATCATATCACTGCTGGTTAATTAAAAGTGACCCAAAAGCAGCATTAATCCACTGCACTAATTATCATTGTAATCATTGACTCTGTTAAGCAGTGTTTGTGGATAATTTGGAGTTTAATGTAACAGTAAAACTGACATTAGAGCTCTAGCTAACAATTATTGGCATCAGTGTAACCATAGCCATGAGAACAGGGCTGTTATTCAGTTCACTGCAAGGTCTTCAGGATGTAAGATTAATATCTATACTAAACAGGAAAACAACTTGTCAAGATAGAAATTCAAAAAAGTGAGCATTGAAGTAAACTCTATAAAGATATCTGAATTATTGCCTGGTGACACTGCTCTTCATGACGTCTTTACTCACCAATTTGTGTTTCTCATACAAAACCAGTTAAAATAACTGGATCAGCTAATACTCTAAACATTAAGAGGAGAAAACCAGTGTCAAAGTTATAAATATCAAGTATGCATGCTTGCAAGCCCCAGGCAACCTAGTTTTAGCTTAAAGATATTCATGATGTCCTTATTTAGAAAAAAATGTTAGTGTAAAGATAATAATAAAATGATTGCACAGCTTGACATATATCTTTGTCACATACTTTAAGTAAGGTTTCCTGTGATGAACGGGCATCAATTTATTACTTGTTTCATGCCTTATGTCTGAAGCCTGCCCAGGTAGGCACTGCCTGTCCCTGTTTTGAAGTGGATAAAACTCAGAAGAAAAATGAATGATTACAGTGATTTACCTACCATTTAGGTAATAAACCTTTACCTTAGCCTTTTGCAAATATATAACTTTGTTATATAACTGCAAAAATCCAATTCCAGAAATCACATAGAAACAATCACACAAAATTTGTGAAAAATTAAGAATGCATTGAAAAAAATAGAAGTATTTTGGTTCAGGAAATGCAACATAACAAATGCTTGTTATGAAAGTAGGGTCACCATCTGTCTTGAACTGCTCAAAACACCCAGTTTTGAGTTGTGTGTCCTTTACCCTTTTATTTTATTTATTTATTTATTTATTTTAAACTACAATCCTTTCTGCTACAGGCCCCATGAGTAGCTCAGTGTCTCTCCAACCTAACACACCACTCTTAAGTATTCAACTGCAGTACCACCTTTATCATTCTTATAAGAAAAGCGCAGTCTGAGTCTGAACTGTCTGCAAACAGCTAAAGTTAACTTTGAACCTAACACCACTCTTAAGTATTCAACTGCGGTACCACCTTTATCATTCTTATAAGAAAAGCGCAGTCCGGGTCTCACCTTTATCATTCTTATAAGAAAAGCGCAGTCTGGGTCTGAACTGTCTGCAAACAGCTAAAGTTAACTTTGAACCTAACACCACTCAAGTATTCAACTGCGGTACCACCTTTATCATTCTTATAAGAAAAGCGCAGTCCGGGTCTGAACTGTCTGCAAACAGCTAAAGTTAACTTTCAGAATGTGTCTATCTGTTTGCGCCAATATTCATTTTCCCCTGGAGAGCACTCTGCTTTGGCTTGTAAGCAGCCCCCACACACACACACACACACACACTCATCTTCCATTTCTTTCTTTTTCCCTTCTGTTAGCAAATAGTATCCATAACTGATAAATATGGTGTGTTTGTTAATTTAAACTGAGACCACAGTAGCCTACTGATATAAGGTTATCCTGTTTTTCCACCTGAGAAATGGTTAAGAAATGACTTACAGTTTCAGAGCAGTCCTTGGTCAATTCTGATTGTTTCTTAAACACAAACCTGTCTTTGCTTTGGCTCATTAGCAGCAGTACAAAATAACTGCCTGCTCACACCCTTGTTGTTCCCCTCCCCCTTCCCTGTTTATTACCTTAAGCCAATCCCAAAGTTAATAAATATTACCTGTGGCAGGCACTATTTTTAAAACTACAACCACCCTTTGTCACTATCATATGTTCATTTATCAGTTTACTCTGTTACCTGATTGTTTCCAGCCCCCTCATAAAAGCAACTAACAGGGTCTCTACCCACTTCGCTCTCCACCCTGCCCCCTATTATCTCCCATCCCCAGTGGTCCTACCTTTATTACACTCACAAACCTCTCCCATCTTTCCAATAGCCAACCACAGCACTAAACCCAACACTACCTCCTCCATCTTTCCACTACTATCACTCCTCCTCAGCTAACATGTACAAGCATACCTTACCTTTGCTCACTGCATGCACTCTCCTTGCATATCTTACATCCTACCAAAACTCCATCATTCCCCCACTTAACCACTACCACTGTACTACTACTCACAGCACCACTCATGTCTCACCCTCACTAAGCTCCCCTACCATCAACTCAAGAACCATCCCTATGCCCCCCCCCCCGCATTTTCTATCAACTATATTACTCAAACATAAAGCATCCCTGCAACTTAACATAGTAACCCTCCCACCATACCTATTACCCACAGAGCACAATCATAAAGTTTCCCTAATAAACAAACACATTCAAAAATTGAGAAAGATAATAACCTCATGCATGTCAAAACTAGCCCTAAGTGGAGACATCCACCCCAACCCTGGCCCTACCATCTCCAACCCCAATCCTCATAATCAGACTAGAAACCACAACTTCTCCCATATCACAGCCAAAAGAAAGCCAAGTGACTTCCTTCTACTAAGCCTAAATATTAGAAGTATATCCAACAAAGTCCATGAACTCCATGCCACCATAGACTTGTACTCCCCAGATATAGTCATCCTGACAGAAACCTGGCTAAAACCTCACATTACCAGTGAGCAAATCCTCCCTACCGGTTACGGCATACTAAGAGTAGACTGGCTAAACAAGAAAGGAGGTGGTGTAGCTATAATATTTAAACAGCATCTAAACATCCAGATCTTAAAATCATCAGCTCCACAAATAGGCAATGAAGAAATAATATATACCAACCTCAAAATAAACCAAAACAAAACCATCAACATAATTGGATGCTACTTCCCACCTGGCCAAAACATCCCTCCACTAGAAAACCTCCTCAGCTGGTCTACCCACCATCTCCCCCAAGAAACTATAATTTTAGGTGATTTCAATATTGACTGGCAATCCTGTTCTGGCAACCATCCAACCCATCATGTAACTCTTCATGGCTTCACCCAACTAGTCCAGTCGCCAATCAGAATAAATAAAAACTTCAGCAAGCACACTTCCCTGGATTGGATACTAGTCAGTAAGAGCCCCCAGTCATATATAACAGGCTGCTTATCAGATAGCCTCAGTGATCACTCCCCAACATTCCTACTCAAAAAATACCTATACCAAGCTAAACCTGTCGTCTACCGTCAGATACATAAAAAAATAAACTTTAACCCACTCACATTCATCTCATCCCTCAAAGAATGTAACTGGCATCCTCTAAAGTACCTCAGTCTTGATGACGCAGTTGAGTTTTTTAATACTACCTTCCTGAGCATCCTTAATTACCATGCCCCCATAAGACTTTCCAGAACCAAAGCACAACCCTCCCCATGGCTACAGAAAACCACTAAGTCAGAAATGAAAAACAGGGATAAAGCCTGGGAGCACTGGCGCAAAACCAAAACCCCTCAACTAGACAGAAATTCCTAGAACTACGCAATAGAGTCAAAAAACTAATAAAACAGGACAAATTCCAATACTACCAGTCTGCCCTAGACTCCTCCCAGCACAGCCCCAAACAATTCTGGTCCTCCATAAACTCCATCTTCCACCCAGGTAAAGTCAGTACCCCTCCTCCTAACATCCCTCACTCCTGCAAAAATATTGCTACCTCATCCAACACACACCACACAAACCATACTATCACTAGCTAAACAACACAACCCCCCTCCCCTCCAACCCACACCTTCAACTAGTAATCTCCCCAATGCCTTCTCTTTTTCTCCTGTACCTACCTCCAACATAAAAAAAAAAAACTTAACTAAACTTAAGGCCACCAAATTAGCAGCAGACAACCTCCCAAGTGAATACCTACAAATCACAGCTGATGCTCTGGCCTACCCAGTATCCATCTTGATTAACCGATCTCTGTCAGAAAGTTATGCTCCCACACTGTGGAAAGTATCACATATAATTCCCCTCCACAAAGGTGGCACCTCCACAGAACTAACCAAATACCGCCCCATAGCTATTCTCTCTCCACTCTCCAAAACACTAGAGAGATGCATTCACTCTCAGGTCTCAGACTACCTCTTTACTAACAACCTCCTTTCCAATACTCAGCATGGTTTCCAACCAAACCATAGCACCACCACTGCCTTACGCTCCTTTACTAACACTATTCTTCAGCATAAAAACAATGGCTATCTCTCCCCTGCTATTTTCCTAGACCTGTCTAAAGCATTTGACATGGTCCCACACAAACATCTCATCTCTGTCCTCAATAACCTATCCTTCTCTCAATCAGTCACCAACTGGTTTCAGAGTAACCTGTCTGACCGCCAACAATCTGTTGTATGGCAGAATGACATACCTCCCCAACTACCTGTCTCCATAAGGGTTCCCCAAGGATATATCCTTGGACCCCTACTCTTCTCTCTTTTCACCAATAATCTAGCCTCTGCCACCAAACATGGCACACTCATACAATACGCATGTGACTCAACCATCATCTGCTCATCCCAGTCCCTACCCAAACTGCAAAAAGACACACAGGAAGCCTTTTTCCTCTATTGAAACTTCTTTATCCAATACCCAATTAATACTCAACCCAAACAAAACTAAACTACTCATCTTCCAACCCACCAAACAAACTCAAAACAAATCTCACTTTAACATCACAGCAAAAGACAACACCACGATACACCCAACAGAACACACCAAATTGCTAGGAGTGGAAATAGACAATAAACTAAAATTTGACATTCACATATCCATGATCATAAAAAAGTCCACAAAAAACTAGGAGCGTTATACAGAAATAAGCAACTTCTCACCAAAGCAGCAAAGATTTCAGTAGCAAATTCCCACCTTATCTCCATCCTACTTTATGTCTCTCCAATATATGCCAACCTAAGGCAATGCGATCTAAACAAGCTAGAGACCTGCTACAACAAAATCACCAAATTCACCACAGGGGCATCCTAGTGTAGTCACCACTGTCTCTCACTTGTTGAACTGGGCTGGCTTGAACTCCCTCACCTCCTTCAATGGTATCAACTCTCACTCGCCCACAAACTAGTAAACCATCCACTAAATGTCCCATCCCTCCAGAATCTACTCCAACCCTATCGCACCACCAGACCACTAAGATCCAGCAACAAACATCATTGCAGATCACTAAAGCCAATAACTCTGCTGGTGAAGCACTGTTCTCTTGCGCCATAGCCAAATTATGGAACTCCTTCCCACCCACAATTACCTCCATACCATCATGCACCCACTTCAAAGCTTTACTAAAAGGGCACCTAAAAACATGCTGGCTATGCCCTTGCAACTCCCACTCTAATATTACCCACTCCATCTAACCACTACCTTTCTTTCCAGACCACTAACTACCTTGATTATAGCAAGCTCGGATGCTCATAAGCCTAGTACTTATTATACAGCAGGAACTTCCTATTGTAACAATTGTTAATGTCTGTTATGTACTTCGCAGGTAAAGATTCTAGTTGTCTACTGATGTACTATGTTCTTCATCTGTAACTATGTTTGTAATTAATTGCTATGTTAATCAAACTGTTAATCGCTATGTAAATCCAATGTAACTACTGTCTGTTTATTTTAACTGTGGAGCTTTTCTCCCCGGGCCTCTGCTGAAAATGGATCTACACCCAGTCGGACACTCCTGGTCAATAAAATAAATAAAAAAAAAAAAAATATATATATATATATATATATATATATATATATATATATAAATCTACTTCACTACACCAACACGCCACAAAGCCGACACCCAAAACACCGAGACCAAACGAACGAAAACACGCAATACTGACAACTCACAAAACTGAACACCATAACTCCGACACCCAAAACACCGACACACAAAACGTGAACTACACATTACACACAACTATATATGCACTAACCTTAACCCAAACGCTAACTCTAAGGTACGACACTACCGCACACTTACCCTACCCGCACCCTAACCCTAACTCACTTAACCCACCCTTAAACATAAAGTCTGTCACTATTGCACACTCACCCTACCCGCACCCTAACCCTAACTCACTTAACCCGCCCTTAAAACTACAGTCCCTCACTATCACACACTTACCTTACCCGCACCCTAACCCTAAGTCCGACACTACCGCACACTCAACTTTCCCGCACCCTAACCCTAAATCCCTCACTATCACACACTTACCTGTCTGCTCCCTAACCCTAAATCCCTCACTATCGCACACTTACCGAGTCGCGCTCACACGTTCCCATGTCGGTGTTTCGGCTGTCAGGATTTCATCTTGTCGGTCATCTGCATCGTCGGTCTTTTGGTCTCGGTGTTTTGGGTGTCAGCTTTGTGGCGTGTCGGTGAAGTGAAGTAGATCTATATATATATATATATATATATATATATATATATATATATATATATATATATGTATAGTTTAACTTTGTTCGACAAAAATGAATATAGACATCTCTAAGGTAAACCACATTACCTTGAAATGGAAATATAGACATCCTACTACAAATGTGCCAAGAAGCTGCCTCAGTGCATGCAAACATTAAATAAGCCCTGATAATTATAAATATTAACTCCAAGATAGCACAATCCTCGAGGAATGGGAATTGCAATGATATCAGCTAGTGCCAGCATAGCTAGCTGGAGCTTTGTAAAGAATGATATCCATTGAATATCAAACTGATGTATACAAGATGCTTGTGTTACAAACATATTGGAACTGTATAACATTTGAATAAAAAACTGATTTGTACAGATGCTTATGTTACAAATGTATTAGAACTATACTGCATTTGAATATCAAAATGTATTTGTAAAGTTGGTAGTGTTGAGAAATGTATCAACAGTGGGTCCTGCTGGAAAAAAAGGAAATATACATGCAGGTAGTAATTTATTAAATGTATATATGTTACCAAGAACACTGGAAAAGCAGAGATTAACCAGCTAGCTTACTTTAAGAAAAATAAGGAAAATGTAAATGAGCTGTTAAACCATTAACATGGCATCCTACAGCGATGAATAGAATTGAAGACGGTAGGTCTGGAAGAAGCCATTGTTTATTAGATTCAGTAAAAAGAGGAGACGTGCTGTGATTGTTTCTTGGCCTCAAGTCTGCCATAAACATTAGAAAAGTTCTATATATGCATTTTTACATGTCTCTGCTAAACTCCTCTCTCAACTTCAAAATTGGATAGTGTGGGAACCTAGAGTCAGGTATCCAGATGAGGTCATTCTGCCAGCCCTGGAAAAAATAATTTTTAGATATTACAGGGAGTAATCTCTGAGTATTGAGTATTCTGTTTGGGAGCATGACTAGAAAGACTGTTCACGTATTTCATCTTGCCTTGCCCAAGTAAGTTATTAGGAAATACTAATTTCTTCATATCAGTCAGGCATATATAGCAAGGTTAGTTTATTACTGTGTTTATATATATTTGTCTGCATTTGTACAGCAGTATTATTTTTTAATATTTCCTGTGATTTAAACTCTGTGGTTTGCTGCAAATATATATTCAGTATTTTCATGTTCTTTCATTATTTATTATTAAATATATTTAAAACTTTTATTAAGGCTGGTCCTTTTAGAAAATATTTAACCTTTGATAGTGCTTATATTTATTTTGTGACACTGTGGGGCCACTCCTGAGAGTCTTGCTGTGAGGTCAACTACTACCATTTGTATTAGTATTAATATTGCACATTGTAATTGGATACCCTTTGTAAGGGTCTTAGAATAGCTGGCTGGGAGACTGTCTGGTGGCAGTGATAGCTACCTAATAGTCTGGGCAGAAGGGGGCACAGTGAGTAAATCTGTGCCTGCTTTTCCCAGGTGTGTATATGTGTGTGCGTGTGTGAGTGTGTGTGTGTGTGTGTGTGTGTGTGTGTGTGTGTGTGTGTGTGTGTGTGTGTGTGTGTGTGTAAATCAAATCTCACAATTTGTGTGTGTCAGCTACTTGGAGCAGTGACACGAAGCACTGGTTTCACAGATAGGGTGCTGGAGGACTTGGCTTGGACACTCAGCTGAGGACTTAACACTATAGCTGTGCTAGTGGGAAGCCTTATTGACAGCCCTGGAGGGAGACAGGTGTAAAGAAATCCAGACCCTGAGCTGACTGTGTTCCCTGAATGCTCTTAAGGGAAATTGTACTTGGTGCAGAGAGCTGCATCTGAAAATACTGTGTGTATCTATTTCTCTCAAAGTGAATGGTCTCTCACCAGTGTCATCGGTAAGGATTGCAGCTCCTTTATCACTGGCCCAAAGAGCGGATATCACATATTGGTTTGCAATGGTGGGGTCATCACATATTGCTGAGTAGTGGTGTGGATATTAATTGAACTCCTGTAGCCTGTAAGCAGTTATCACTAAAGCAGGTGTGTACTCTCTGCATCAAAAAGGTAAACATTCAGAGTTTAATTTTCACAACAGTTTTATTTATTCTTTTGTTAGTTTAGTTTAGTCAGGGAAAGCAGGCAAGGATATCCGCAGATGGTTATGGCAAGCTAACAAAGAACCAGTTGGCCAAGGACTGGTGCATGCCAACCTGACTAAAGAGGAAATGATTTTGGCCCTCATCAGAACTGCAGCACAGACCAGAAATGAGGAAGATAACCAGTTTGGCTTTGAGGGTGTGTAGCCCTCAGAAACAGGACAGTTCACCTTTTCCTCAGAGGACTTAAAAACCTGTCTGGAGTTAAACAGACTTGAATTGGATGCCAAACAGTTGGAATTAGAATAAGTAGAGTGAATGCAGCATTTGGAAGATGAAGAAAAAGAGAAACTGAGATGTTTGGAAGCCAAAGAAAATGAGAGGCATGAAAAGGAAATGCTGACTCTTCACCAGGGTCATGGAGATAATGGAGAAGTGAGTAACCATACCTCAGAAGCAATAAAGGTCAGTAAACTTCTTCCTCAGTACCAAGAAGGTGATAATTTTGATATTTTTATTCATACATTAGAAAGAGTATGCAAACAGTATAATGTTGACCAAGGGCTCTGGGTACAGTTCCTCAACCCTTACTCCATGGTTAACCTATAACATTTGTTTCCAAATTGTCTGATACTGATTGTTTAGATTATAAGAAAGTTAAAATCTACTTATTAGAATGTTTTAAGTTAACTCTCGGAGCATACAAAAAAAAAAGTTTTGTGAACACAGAACCAAGGCAAATGATTTGATTATATTGCTGAACTAAGCACTTATTTTCATAGGTGGGTGAGTGGGAGTCAGGCCACCACTTTTGAAAAGCTGGTAGACATTTTGGTGAAGAAACAAGCCCTTAGCACTTTGCCTGAGGATATAAGAATCTGATTGGCAGACAGGGAATGTAACTCTGCAGATGAGCTGGAGGAAAAAGGTGATCTCTACTTATCAAGCAGGGCATCACTGCATTGGAAAGGGATACCTAGTGCTGCACATGGATGTAGGGGAACCCATGGTGGGCAGTCTAAACCACCCCAACAGAGTCTACCAGTAACAGTGGAAGCCACTAGTTCAGGCACACGGCCAGGGACTAGGTTAAGATGTTTTAAATGCAACCAGTGAAGCCATGTGGCAAACAGATGTCCATTGAAGCAAGGTTGGCAAAAAAAGATGGGGGGAGCCAGCAAGTGGGAATAACAGAATGCCAGGGATAAGTTGTTTTGAGACAACAGAGGTACCAAACTGCCACCAGAGTTTGTATCCTATCTTGGTTAATAGAAAACAGACCACTGCCAAGAGAGAGACAGTCTCTGATATAACCATTGTGAAGCCTATAGTGATTAAAGAGGAGCAGTACTTGCTTGGGGAGTCCACTCAAGTCAGATCTTTAGGAGGGATCCCATTTCAAATGCCTTTGATCAGGGTCCACCTTGAGTGCAAGGGTGGAAAAAGAAGCAAGCAAGTAGGTGTGTTTGAGGATATCCCTGCAGATGTCTTGATAGGGAATGATTTAGATACTACAGCATCTTGTGCGCATGCAGTAATATGCAGTCAGGCTTGGAGACAGGCATGTGGGTCTGGTAGCCTGGTGAGACCCAGACAGACCCCACACCTGAAGCAGGGACTAGAGATGTGGCTACTTCAGTGAGGGAGCTACCCTGTAGCAGTGAGACTGAAGGTGAACCACAACTGCTAGTGGGTACTGATGTTCCCTTAGACAGGGAGATTGCAAGGGCAGAGTTGAGTGGTAGTACCCAGGCTGACAGTGAGGCACCACTGTCACAGCATACCAAACTTCCTGTGGAAGTGCAGCTGGGACGAGTCAAAAAGTAGAGCTGAGACATTCTCAGCTCTCAGACTCTACACTAAGATGCTTGAGGGAGGTAGCTATGGAGGCACATGATTTTCAAGGAAAAGGGGAGTCTGTATACTGGAACAAACATTTAGTGTATAAAGAGTGAACCCCTAAGGAAAGGCTAGAGGGTGAGGTAATACAGCAGTTGATAGTGCATAGATCCTACCCTCTGGCATGTCTAGCCATAGCCCATGACATTCCTTTTGCAGGTCATATGTGCATAAATCATACCAAGAGATATATTATGCAGAACTTTTATTGGCCTGGGATTGGAAGGGATGTAATAGGGTAATGCAGGACCTGTGAGCAGTACTAGAAAGTAGGCAAGGCAGGAGATAAGGTCAAAGCTTCTTTGATGCCTTTACCTGTGACTGAGGAGCCATTTCAAAGGGTAGCTATGGATATTGTGGGGCTTCTGAGGACCCCAATTGCTACAGGGAAGAAGTATATCCTGGTGGTGGTAGATTCTGCTACTTGATACCCTGAAGCAATGGCTCTGTCCTCCATTGAGGCAGTAAAGGTGGCAAATGCTTTGTTAGAGATTTTCAGCAGGGTAGGTTTTCAAAGAAAAATACTGACTGACAGAGGTGCCAGTTTTGTGTTGGACCTGCTGGCTTGTCTGTGGAAGCACTGTGGGATGAATCACCTAAAGACCACCCTCTATAACTCCCAGACTAATGGTCTTGTAGAGAGGTTAAACTCTCCACTAAAGACTATGCTATGGGCCTTTGCAGATCAGTTTAAGAGACACTCCACTAAAGACTATGCTATGGGTCTTTGCAGATCAGTTTAAGAGACACTCCACTAAAGACTATGCTATGGGCCTTTGCAGATCAGTTTAAGAGACAGTGGGACAAATATTTACCTTATCTGTTGTTTGCATAGAGGGAGATGCCCCTAGAATCCACAGATTTTTCACCCTTTGAATTGCTGTATTGGCATAGGGTGAGGGGGCCTTTAGATTTGATTTGTGGTGAGTGGAAGGGTGAGTGTGAATCCCACAAGTCATCTGTTGTGTCATATCTCCTAAACTTCAGGACAAGGCTTAGGGAGCTCATGGGCTTGGCCCATGAGAACCTGGAAGGATCCCAACAGCAGAAAAAGGTCTGGTATGGCAGGAATGCTTGAGCCAGACAGCATGCTAAGGGAGAGCAAGTGATGACACACATTCCTGTCAGATACAATAAGCTGCAGGCAGCTTGGGAGGGACCCTTCAAAGTGGTAAGTAAGGTCAGTGAAGTTAAATATATAGTAGAACTGCTAGGCTGGAGGCAGGGGCACAAATTGTATCATATTAACATGATGAAGCCTTACCATGATAGGGAGGCCCTTGTGTTGAGTATTTGCAGTGGATGGAAAGAGGAGTCTGAGGAGAATCTAGTGAGTGATCTCCTCAGTGAGACTCTTAATGACACCTCAGTGGAAGGGTAGCAATGGCCCAGTGGCTATCTCCTACCCAGGTTTCAGAAATCCGAGCAGTGTTACAAGAGTTTGGGGACATGTTCACTGGGAAACCAGGGTGCACCCACCTGGTGTAGCACCATGTGGATACAAGGCCCCAAAGACCTATAAATCAGGCCCCTATAGGGTGCCTGAGTGAGTCAGACTCTGAGGGAGGGGATACAGCAGATGTAGGAACTGGGAGTAATCTAGGAGTCCAGCAGTCCTTGGACTTCCCCACTGGGGTTGGTACCAAAGAAGGATGGCAGCATCAGGTTCTGTATGGACTACAGATGACTAAATAGTCACAGAGAGTCAGATGCCTAGCCCATGCCTAGGACAGATGAATCCTTAGAGAAGTTGAATGGGGCTAAGTATCTGACCATTATTGATCTGACCAAGGGCAACCGGCAGGTGCCCTTGACTCCGATTGCTAGCAAGAGAGGTCAGCCTTTGTCACACTCTTCACAATATATGAGCTCACAAAGCTGCCCTTTGGGATGTAAAGTGCCCCAGTGACTTTCCACAGGCTGGTAGATTGTATCTTAGCAGGAGCAGGAGATTATCCCTTTGCTTAGCTGGATGATATTGCCATCTACAGCCATTCCTGGCAAGAGCGCCTTCAGCAGGCAGGGAGGTGCTGGGCAGACTGCAAAGGGCCTAGCTGACCATTAAGCCCAGTAAATGTCAGATGGTTATGGCAGAGGTCTATTACCTGGGATATAGAGTGGGAGTGGTAAGATCAGGACAGAACCTGCCAAAGTAGAAACCATTCAGGCATGCTCTGCCCTTGTTACCAAAAAGCATGTGAGGGCACTCTTAGTGACAACAGAGTACTATAGAAAGTTTTTCCCAATTATCATACAATAGCTGCTCCCTTCACAGACCTGATGAGGAAAAATAGGCCAGATAAGGTAGTGTGGACCCCAGTATGTGAGCAGGCATTCCAGAAGCTTAAATGAGGTTTGGGAGGACCCCCTGTGTTAGCTAGTCCAGATTGCAGCAAAGAATTTGTTGTTCAGGTGGATGCTTCATACCAGTCAATGCTATAATCTGCAGTTTCACAACAGTAAAACAAAACTTGCAAACCCTATACTAGAATCCTCTTCCATCTGTACTCCTTACTACACCAAACACCTGCTGTCACAGGATTAGTGAGATGATATCTGCTTTCTTAGTAGTTATTGTAAGTTTCTTGCTGTTAATCATAGCACAACACCACTTACTGTGTTTGTGAGATGCACAATGTTATTAATTGAATGCAGTCAGTTCATATGTGTGGCTGTCTTGGTCCTGTCTACAACCTGGGTGATCCATTCCTCCAGTTGGTGCATTGCTGTGCTTTGCTCAAATGGTAAGCTCAGTTAAACATGTTTATGCCAAGTGGCATATCAGGCAAACACTGGAGAAAAAAAGAAGAAAAAAAAGATTAAAAAAATTAATTAAAACAAAAAACGTGGACTGTAGTTTTGCAGCATGCACAGAGATTTGTATCATATATTTGGCCTGCTCCTTGTAAAATGGGTGGTTTATTTTAAAATCACTGAAGATTTCAGTCAATATATGATGACATATACATTTATGTTCCATACTTCATATATTTCAAAAAATGCATGCTTGCCCTTTGTCCTTTCATTAGTATAGTGTTTGAGTGGAACTATCCACATTCGGTACACAGGTTTTTGTGGCCAGTAACATCAGGGGTGAACCATGAATCCTTGTCTATGCATGGTGCACATCATTATTATTCATGGTGCAAGATTGAGTGATGCTGTGCAATGCACAGTATCATGTACACAAATACAATCCATGTAGGCTCTGCGCGGAATGTACACATAGTTTATTGAATCCTGAGGTTTATGTGGAGACTGACAATAAAAAAATTACCTGCTAAAACAAATATGTCTTACAAAAGGATTCAAGAGAGGGTATGTAGTTATGGTAGGGAAATTGAAGCAACAGAACATTTTTTTAATGTATGAGAGTGAAAGAACTGTGGGAAAAAGTGTGTGAAAATAAGATACTGGAAGATTTTAAAAGTGTTGAAGATATAAATATGAATATGATTGAATATGGGTATTATGGCAACAAGGAATAAAAAAGATGAAAGAAATTGATAAAAATGTGTTTTATTGTTTATGGACAATATATAATGACAGACTGAATTAAATAAAATGTAATGGGAAATGGGTATTATCGAATATTTTTAAGAAGATACATTTTTGGTTGTGTTAAAAGGGTGCAGGGAAATAATTAAAGCATATGTAACTGCACTATGCTGTAAGTGTAAAATGTAAATAATTGTAAATAATTTATATGATGTATATAATGTAAATAGTGTATATAAGTCATAATCAATAAAGAACTCTTACTCTTTTTGATAATTGTTATGGGATCTTTTACATCCAGCTGAGCTACCACTAACTCAGGCAGATGGAGACTCAATTTAACATCTCACCCAAAGGATGCCATACCCAAGAGTGGTCACAATAATCAATTCCAGGATTTTAATACTTTTTGGATATGAAGAATTTTAAATAATACCATTATAATTTTCTACATGTCATTGTAACTGTCAATGAATGTGTTTCAGCAGAAGAATTTGTAGTTTTAATGACTGAGAATTCATAAGCTGAAGTTTCTTCATTTTCAGACTTAGTATAGTTTGACATTACTATAACATCCGAAGCAGCAACAAGTAAGTAAATTAATGAAACCGTAGCTGTAATCAATTTTCCATCTGCAAAATTTGGAGCACTATACTATCTCTCGTACATTTAAACAAATAACAAAATGTGGAACATTCATAAAAACTAGGAATGGAGCTCATAGCCTGGTTAAAAATGTTACTTTATACTTGTTTTACCACATAAGTAGTTCTTTGGTCATTAGAGAATCTTGGAAGAAACACATCAAGCTGTGAAAGTCAAAGGCATTCCCTCTCAACATATTAGCTAGAGAATCATAAACAAGGAACAAAATCAGGAATAGCTTTTAAGTATTTCCCTTATATACTTACAACATCGATAAAATAACAAGCTTTATAGTATCAAGCATTTTTGAAAGATGCAAAATCTGAAACTCACATGCCTGTCATTACTTAGTCACAACAGTCTGTA
The DNA here is from genome assembly GCF_019279795.1 of Protopterus annectens. Lineage (NCBI taxonomy): Eukaryota > Metazoa > Chordata > Ceratodontiformes > Protopteridae > Protopterus > Protopterus annectens. Next base: position 672,157,921 of record NC_056730.1, on the reverse strand, counting down.
ACAATTTTCCAGAAGCCACATATTTTAAAAGGAACAGAAAAATTACTTTTCAGGTTTTTTTTGCTCTGGAATTCTGGACAAAGCCAGAAATATGGGGCAATAAGGGACAGATATTAAATATTATTTGATGTATTTGTTAATCAGGTAAACCCAACAGAAAAAAAGTGTCCCTGGTAAGGGGAAACCCAGGAGCACTGTCTAGTTAGATGACTTGCTCAAAGTCTCAAAGGAGGCATGTGAAGGTGAAATGATTCAACCAGTGCAATACTTTGACTTACAAGAAGCAGTTTTTTAACATCAGTGCCAGAGAACTCCAAATCAATTAAAATGTTAAAAGAGCAATAGGTGTTGCATGGAAGTGCATTATCTGAGCTATAAAAAGCTATAAAACTATAATGATTCAAATTATTGACTAACAGTAATCCTCAGTGATTTAGCAGAAAAAAAGGAGTTAGTGAAGGACAGGGCATAAATATGAGACAAAAATCAGTAATGTTGTACAGAATTGGAAACAGATAAGCAGCAAACTACTTCAATTCACTTAAAAGTTAACATAACAGTGTTTGCATTAACATGCATTTTTAGGACACTTGAACAACAAAAACTATGAAACTAATAATTGGCATTACTAACTGAGAATAATTGTTAGTGAGTTTAATCTTTAGTGAGTTATGAGAAAATAAAGACACAAGTAAAGATCTGGCAATTAGCACATAGGATTAAAGCTTTAAACTCTTATTGAGCTGCTTCCTGTAGCCAAGGATACAGGGTTTGATTCTTTATGCCTCCATTTGCCTGTGTGACTCTGAGTAAGGCACTTAACCAGATAGTGCTCATGGGTTGCCCCTTAACTTGGTTTAAAAAATAGAAAAACAAAAAAGAGAGGGCATACATCTGAGGCTAAATACGCATACTTAGTTTCTGAACAATAAGAGCAGAGCTGGATCTTGATCAAATGGGGAACCAGACAGAGTAATGGACCCCACCCCCTCACCCATATCAATATTCCATTCCTTGGCTGTCACTCCATAATTACCATAAAATGCTGTTGAAACTTATTAGTGCACAAATCTTCTTCTTTACTTTCACAATGATCATACAGATTTGGATTTAATTCAAAACTTTTATTTAAAAAATTTATAGCAAAAACACTTACAGCCATTTGATGAACAAAATAAAATTCTCTCAAACTGAAAACAGGCAGCTTGTGCAGCAGTAAACGTCTTTTCCTTTTAAACTCACATTTATTGAAAATGCATCTGTTAATCCATTAAACTACAACTGACATGCAGGGAATAATAGTCAAATCGCATCTATTAAAGCACTAATTAGGAGCTACATGAAGGGTGCAGGGATTCAAAAGACAAATACATAATGAAATTTTTAATAGCTTGGAACAGCCTACTGGACCCAAGTGTATCCTTTCATGGGAAGTCCAGGAGCACTGTCTTGTAAAATGATTTGATCAGACTCATATTAGATAAATAAAGTTATAAGGAATCAAAAACTGCACTACAGAAAACAACTCATTAACAGTTCATAGCTTTAACGCATCTGCAGTAGGTATTAAATTGTAGTAATCCAACAAAGTGCATTTCAGACACTTGTGCCTGCTAAAAAGGTACATTAAAAATACATACAAAGTTAATATTTTAACATTAAATTCATAGACTTTATGCTGTGCAGTTGGTTTACAGACAAATGAGTATGCTGTCAACAGTGGACATAACAAGGTCACCAGGGATTGTACCCAAACAATGTGGCTCATACAATAATGCCTCTATTTACTACTATCAATTTCTTCCGTTACAGCATAACTGTTTATGATGCAGGATAAAACACACACATACACATGCACACACACACACACACACACACACACACACACACACACACACACACACACACACACACACACACACACACACACACACACACACACACACACACACACACACACACACACACACACACACACACACACACTACCTAAAATGAAGTAACCACCACTTTCCTAAAGCCCCTTATTTCCTTCTCTCGGATGACTGCTTAAAGTGTAGTAATGGACACTTACAGCTCACTTAATCTTCCAACAAAAGGCCTTCAAAAAGCAGGTACAAGTCAGTTGTGAACTAATAAAACCACAAGGCAAACAGGTGTAACTCATCACTGATACCGCTAAAAAAAATTCTTTATAATCAAGATAAGCGCGTTTGTCTTAATTCATTTAAAGACTTTATCAGATAAAGCCTTTCTTAAAAGAATCATTTTTAAATACTCTTGAGATCAGATGATTGCCAAGCCCCCATCTAACATATTCAAAAATGTAAATGCCATTAAACTATTTCATACATATAATAATGTATAATTAGAATCAAACTTTTTTACAAATATTCTAAAACATCAATTACTACATTCAATAAATATAGAAAAATATACACAACAAAATACTAGTGCCTTGTTTCCTTGAATAATCCTTTTCTATTGACCAGAATAAACTATCTTTGATTAGCCTTTAATTTTAATAAATATTTAATGTATACCTGGTCAGCTTCTAGTGTTTAGGCAAAGTTGCCAGTATAATTCTTTCCTCTGACGAGGCAGTGCCCATGGACCCCCCTCTTAAGTTTGGTACCACTCTCCAGTATTGTGAATTTAAGTGTGTTCATATATTCTAACCTTTAACTTTTGCTCCATCTTTCCTACATAGAAATTAGGGAATGTTTGGCATAATGCTACATATACTATGCCTGATGTGCTATGGTTATACCTCCCGTGTGCCTTAAAATGCTGGTCATTAATCAATAAAGTTTCCCTAATGTTAATAAACTTTCAATAGTCACAACATCCACATTTACTCATTTTACAGTTTTGAATTAAGCAAAATTCATTCACAGTCTCAAATAAATTATTTAGATTTGTTCCTTTTCTATAAATAATTATTGTTCTTTCCCCACCTACTCCTTAACCATTCTAGCATTGTTCATTACAGTCCAGTTTTTCAATATAATCCAATTAATTATCTTAATATCCACTGTATAAGTAGTAATAAGGGATTTCTTATAATCTCTGTTTTTATGCACAAATTACAATCTTTTACTAATTCACTTTTATCATTTTGACCAGCTGAAATATAGATGAAATGTTTATTTTCTCTTTTGTTTATAACCTCATGCATCTAGTTCTCCACAAAGGATTCTAGGTATCCTCTTTTCCTAAACATTTCTTTCTAAAGATGACATTCATCTGAGAAATGTTCATTCAATCAGGTCATACATGCCAGTAATCCTCTTAGTGAGGTACCTCTGTGGTCTCTCCAGCTGCTGGAGATGCCTAGCCATGTACATTCCAATTGGTGCATTGTACTCAATAATGGGTCTGATGAGGGAAGAGTGTCTTTTCTATTCCATCTTTTCACACAATAAAATGCCATCAAGGTACCCAATATACAATCTATATGACTCCATGAACTCATTATAGAATAGAAAATTATTTTCCCACTCAATCATGACTATGTTTGTAAATAAGGAACCACAAACTGATCCCTTTGCCACACTTTTTTGTTGTAAGCAATACAGGGCCTCAAAGAACATATTGTTGTTTTAGTACAATTCCAACAAGTCTTCATATAGATTATTTTTTTCCTGTGTTACCCCTTTTCTAAATAAACAATCAGTGAACAATTGAATTCCAATATTATGTGTGATAACTGTGTATAAGTCTTTAACATCTACTGCTAAGAAAATATAATTATCATTAAATTCAAAACTGTCAATTTTACTCAAAAATCCCATGAATATTTCATACGTGCTGTTCTTACTGTACATAAATTTTCAATTTCTCTTCCAAAGATTTGGCACAAGAGTATGTGATAGAACCATAAGCATCAACTATTTGGTGCATTGGGGGGCTTATTTAAATTTTTATTTATTGTTGGTACGCCAAAATTAGTTGGTACCTGAGACTTACTACATTCAAATAGTTGAACTCTTCAATACTAATTTGCTGTTCTATAAACACATAGGGCAGGATTCACGAAGGCTTGCATGGAGTGTAAGAGACGTGCAACACTCCATGCAAGCCTCGCGATCCAGGAACAGCCCTAAGCTCCGTGTAAGAGACCAGCTAAAACGTCTCTTACACGACTCATGGACATGCTAAATACCTCGCCACATCTGAAAGGTATGCAAATGAGGTATATTAGCAATCCACGGCAGAAACCAGTCCGTGTAGGAGACGTTGAGCTGCAGAAATGTACCAGTTGACAACTGAGTACATTTCTGCAATTCCACAACGGAGCCATGTCAGCTCCAAAAAAGGTTGCATATGACTCAGGCAGTATGCCAATGGCCAAATATGTGGCCATTGGCACACAACCCGATGCCAAAATGATAAAATTATAAAAATTTTTTCATGAAACCCAGCGCAGCCCAGCAAACGGGCTGCGCTGTATAAAACATAAAAGAAGGTTATAAACCCACAAATGTGGGGTTCATGCAATACATGGAATGACAATGCAGGGACCAGCAGACCAAAACCAACATGGCCACCGTGTAGTGGTTGCTAAGGGGGAAGCTGAGTCTAAGACATGTAACTAAACATTAGTAGGCAATCTCATGTAAATGAGGGTTCGGATACTGAATCTCACAGTCAAATAGCAAATGAGCACAGTCTGAGTAGTGTAAGAGATACATAAGGGGGAGGAATAGAGTAGGAGATAGGTGACATCACAGGGGGGAATGGTAGAAAGAAATGCAGTTCATTGGAGGCCAGTGTAACATGACAGATGGACAGGTACAGATCATGGAAAGAGGTGTGCCACTAGATAAGTCATGGAAAGTCAAGAAATGGAAGGTGTACACTGTTACTTACACCAAAGTTTCTTGCTGGCATGGGCGCAAGTGCGCGCCATGAAGCGAGTAGGACAGTGTGCGCGTAAAGCAGTCTGAGCATGTGGGAGCGTGTTGGGAGATGTTTAACACTGTTTATGCGTGTGCCTCGTGTGTAGGGCAGGCTGAGTATGTTAGAGGCTGTTGGCAGACGGTAACAGTGTTTGCGGTGTACGCTGCTTTAACCCGAATAAGTAGATTCTGAACTGTGCAAGCACGCAGCGCTGCAGTAAGCCACTGTGAGCATGTTTCAGATAGTATGCACGTTGCTCCCTGAGGAAACAGAGAGGAAAAGGAAGCAATAGAATTAATAGGAAGCTAGCAGGGATAACTGCTGAAGCTAGCAGGTGAAAACAATTAGAAGCAGGCAATTACACAGGCAGAATAGTAGCCCAGCCCAGCACTTAAAACTCTGCAAACAGTAGTGCAGGATGTTTCCCTTAAGAGACACTGCAAGACAGGAGTGCTGAACTCAGAGCAGAAATGTTAGGGGCTGCCATAGCTGTCATAATGAGACATAGGCGACTTGCTGAGGGTGGTGACAATGCAGATGGTGCCAGACAACCCACAGTGAGGAGACGGAGAAGAGTGTACAGGCTCAGGGTCACCTACCACGGGTTACATGAGCTGGAGATAGTAGAGCACTATAGAGTGGACAGAGAGCTCCTGCAGTAAATTGTTGAGCTGTGCAGGCCACGCCTCACACACAGAACCAACAGAGGGGAACCCATCCCAGTGGAAACCAAAGTATGTGTTGGCCTAAGAATACTAGCAACAGGTACCTTCCAGAGACCAACTGGCAATATGATGGGGATATCACAGGCATCAGCCTCCAGGGTACTGCACCAGTTCCTGGATGCCATGTCAGCACATGTTGGTGATCATGTATATTTCCCCAATGCCCATGAGGTATTGGCCAGCAATATGCGTCTCTTCCAGCAAATAGCAGAATACCCTGAGGTACTGGGTGCAATAGACTGCACGCACATACGCATCAAAGCACCAGCCGGTGAGCGGGGTAGGGCCTACATTAACCACAAGGGCTTCCCCTCCATCAACTGCCAGGTCATGTGATGCCCAGGGCATAATAATGAATGTGTGTGCTGGCTGCCCTGGGAGTTATCACGATTCCCACATCTGGCATTTGACGCAGCTGTACCAGACATTTGCCAATGGGGACATCCCACACGGACACCTAGTGGGGGATGCAGGTTATGCACTGGAGCCGTGGCTGATGACACCCATCAGAAACACACACACACCTGAACAGGAACGCCATAATGAGGCACACGCACAAACATGTAATGTAATAGAGCGTGTGTTTGTGCTGCTCAAGTCATGGTTCCGGTGTCTGGACACATCTGATGGAGCCTTGAAGTACTCACCAACCACATGTACCCAAATTGTCATGGTATGTGCTATGCTACATAATATGATCTTGCAAAAACAGCTGCAGCAGGACCAGCATAGGGCTGGGCCAAACAGCCCCCACCAATGCCAAGGCCATCATAGGCAGAGCGTGACTGGAGGAGGAACAACCTGAGCCTGCCCCAGTAGGCAGAAGGAGGCGTGCCCAGTATGCCCTGGCCTTGGCAAAGAGGCAATGCATAGCACATACACTGGCTCAGTAGGAACCCTGGGAATGATACCCCTCTCTGACTCACTCATATAGTAACAGGGATGCCTAACATGACACAACCTGCTCTCAAACATGTACAGGGAGTGTAGTATGTGCATCTGACAGAGGCAGCCCTGCAGCACCACCTGAGGCATGATTGCCATGTGTTAAGCAATGTAACACCATCTAGTATACGCAAACATGAAGACCCTGCCTAACATCTCACCCTCACCAAGCATGATGCCACACTATGAAGACAAGAAGATCAAGTACAATAATTGGCTGAAGTAATGCAGCCAGTCAAAGGGGAGCCAATGTGTTTCAGGCTGGGAAGATATGCGGAGCTTGACATGATGCACCACCTGCCAGGGGTGGCGTGCACCTATCATGCCATGCCCCATTGATACCGGCAAAGGCTGTCAGTACCCACAGCATGCCCCGAATAGGTAAGTCTCAAAACACAAACCCACCTTCATAGGTTCTACAAGGGATAGGAACCTAGATGTAATACTACCCAGTGACAGATGTATAAACAGCAAGATGTGTGCAGTGTAAACGCACACAGTAAGGAGAATGTAGATACCAGTCCTGTAATAGAGAACTGGGCAAGGCTCACATCAGCACCCTAACACTACCAGGTCACACCTCATACTGTGCTGTACAGCCGCAAAACATGGAACAAGCTACAAAAGGAGGGTGGCTAGCAAGAAATGGCAAGGATAACCACACCCCCATGTTGGTACCACAACAAGAAGCAGCATGGAATAGCCATGGTCAAATACCAATGGCTAAAACTGCCTCGCAGTATATAGCCTGCTGCAGACTACTGTCCTAATACCAGGAACAGCACCTGGCCTATGTCGGAATACATGAATATATCAAGCCCCCAAACCACATTATATTGCTTGACTGAAAATACCCAGACATACACCGGTAGCATTGTACTAGCACCAACACAGTAGGAGAAAATTACTCAGATTCCATAAACCAAAATGCCCAGGAACAATGTACTACTCCCACAAGAGGGGGGTAAGCATACTGGATGTGATAATCAGCAACATGTGTACTGGATGGCAAGATGAGAAGTGTACCCCTCACTGGTAAGACCAGACCATAGAGTAATCACACTGGATATACACACCCTGACCCCAGTCCCTGGCCAGAATACCACAGTGAAAAACATGTGTAAAGTATAAGTTGCAGCCCTCAAAACCGATGTTGAATCCACAAAAGGCCCTGTGCAAGTGCAGAATATGGGACACACCACATAACATGTTATACAGGCATTCCATGAACACAGCCAGGAATGCTTGGAGTATGCAATCACAAATAACAACAACACACAATGCCATACATGCAGGCATCTGGCATGCTGGCCTCCAGCCATTACCAAACCATGCAAGAGAATGAGGAAGTTACCACATGATAGAGCAAACATAAAAAATCACTGACCAGTAGTATGGCAACAACATATGTCCACACATACAATCCACTAAGTCTAGCCACAACAAGTATAATCTGTGAATCCAGAGGCAATGTGACGCCAGTACCAAGTACACAGACAACCACAACACCCCCTAATGAATACAAAAATATGTGATAGATGCATCCATGTATCCAAACCAGAGGTTGAGCTCCAACAACTCAGTACTGTCAACACTAGTCAGGAGGAGAAGGTAACCACATACACCACAAACCCAGTCCCACATAGACCTACCACAACTGTAAACCAAACACATAAACACAGACAAATATTCCCGGAGGCCTTAATTACAAACACACCACACCAACAGAAGCCTCCAAAGTAGATCACAAGCAACCACAACCTTCAAACATAGCACATGCAATGAATAGTACGCAAAGCTGGTGTGCCAAACAGTCACAGGTCTGAGGAGAAACAACATGCCTGATATAGTCATAATAGGTGTCTGTATAGGCAGACACACAGCTGTCCCACTCACCAGACTGAACAAGGAAAGGGTAGAGTAAGCTGCTTGTAGGTAGCCACAAAATGCCACATAACACAAAGGGGGCAAAAAAGGTCAACCCCCAAAGGCCCAAAAAACAGGGGGAAATTAAAAAACCCCCCCCCCATAAAACCTTCCCCCCCCCCAAAAAAGGGGCTCCCCCCCCAGGGAAAAAAAGCCCCCCCCCCCCCCCCCCCCCCCCCCCCCCCCCCCCCCCCCCCTCCCCCCCCCCCCCCCCCCCCCCCCCCCCCCCCCTTTTTTTGTTGGCCCCCCCTTTAAAAAAAAAAAGGGGGAAAATAAAAAAAAACCCCCCAAAATGTCCAAAACCTGGAATTTTTTGAAAGGGGGAAAAAAACCCCCAGGGGCCCCCTGGCCACCTTGGGGTTTAAAACAAAAAAATTTTTCCCCCCTTTGAAAAATTTTTTTTTTTTTTTTTTTTTTTTTTTTTTTTTTTTTTTTTTTTTTTTTTTTTTTTTTTTTTTTTTTTTTTTTTTTTTTTTTTTTTTTTTTTTTTTTTTTTTTTTTTTTTTTTTTTTTTTTTTTTTTTTTTTTTTTTTTTTTTTTTTTTTTTTTTTTTTTTTTTTTTTTTTTTTTTTTTTTTTTTTTTTTTTTGTTTTTTTTTTTTTTTTTTTTTTTTTTTTTTTTTTTTTTTTTTTTTTTTTTTTTTATTGTTTTTTTTTTTTTTTTTTTTTAGTTGTTTTTTTTTTTTTTTTTTTTTGTTATTTTTTTTTTCTTTTTTTTTTTTTTTTTTTTTTTTTTTTTTTTTTTTATTTTTTTTTTTTGTTTTTTTTTTTTCTTTTTTTTTTTTTTTTTTTTTTTTCTTTTTTTTTTTCATTTTTTTTTTTTTTTTTTTTTTTTTTTTTTTTTTTTTTTTTTTTTTGGGGGGGGGGGGGGGGGGGGGGGGGGGGGGGGGGGGGGGGGGGGGGGGGGGGGGGGGGGGGGGGGGGGGGGGGGGGGGGGGGGGGGGGGGGGGGGGGGGGGGGGGGGGGGGGGGGGGGGGGGGGGGGGGGGGGGGGGGGGGGGGGGGGGGGGGGGGGGGGGGGGGGGGGGGGGGGGGGGGGGGGGGGGGGGGGGGGGGGGGGGGGGGGGGGGGGGGGGGGGGGGGGGGGGGGGGGGGGGGGGGGGGGGGGGGGGGGGGGGGGGGGGGGGGGGGGGGGGGGGGGGGGGGGGGGGGGGGGGGGGGGAGGGGGGGGGGGGGGGGGGGGGGGGGGGGGGATGGGGGGGGGGGGAGGGGGGGGGGGGGGGGGGGGGGGGGGGGGGGGGGGGGGGGGGGGGGGGGGGGGGGGGGGGGAGGGAGGGGGGGGGGGGGGGGGGGGGGGGGGGGGGGGGGGGGGGGGGGGGGGGGGGGGGGGGGGGGGGGAAAAGGGGAGAAAAATTTTGGGGGAAAAAAACCATGAGAGCCCCTAAACCCCCACACACATCATAACGTGCGAATGTTAAAAAAGGGCACCCCCACCCAAAATTGGTGGACCAGAGGCACAATGCCCCCCCCTCAAGGGAATCCTGAATGGATAAGGGAGGCTATGGGACACATGAAAGGGAAAGGCCCGAACTCCATGACAATTAGGCAAACTCCGTTAAAAGTTGGGGAAACAAAAAACATGTGCTGCATCAGAAACCAAACACGCTTTTTTGGCCAAGTCCACCCATTTTTAATAACTAAAAGGGACAAAGGGGTTAGGATCCCTCATTGCAAACATTTCAAAAGGTACACAGGTTGGTCATAGAAAGAAGCTATGGATAAAGCCCTTGCCAACAGTGAAAGACAACCCAAATATGGATCGGACATTTGAAATATGTTGAAAAGCCCAAATCCCCAGCCCCCTGCCCAGAAATTTTTTTTCAGCCAAGATTTGGGCCTTGAAAAACCTGCACCCCCAAAAAAAAGGGTATTTTTGGCCCCCCCAAAAATAGGGTCCCAGAGGCAACATTAAAAGCTAATGGGCTGTGCCCTTTTGTAAAGAGGGAAACCGGGGAAAAGGCTAAGGGATTAATTGGCCAACCCCAAGCATTTGGGTTCGGTTTTTGTTGTAGAGGCCCCAAAAGAATCCCCGGGGAAAAAATCCCCAAAACAAATAAAAGGGACCCTATTGAAAACTTTTACGATCCAAAATTGGTCAAAACGGGAATGTATGGAATAAAGTGCCGTGAACGCCAAAAAATTTTGTCTCCCTTGAACATTGGGGTGTAAGGTAAATCTGGCTTTTGCCCTAGGGTGACAGCTACCAGGTGTTTTGGGTTGCACCCCCAGGATAGTGGTACTGTCCCACTGTAAATGGTCAAAAAGGAAAATGTAGGTAGTGAGGGGCCCCGTAAGCCACATGGGGTCCCTTGAAGTAAAAATTTTTCTTTCAAGGGGGTTGTGGGGATTCTGCTGGTGTAAAAAAACGGGGGGTTTGTTTCGGAAACCCTGCCCTGGTTGAATGATATGTGTAAGAAGGGGGTGGCGTTCACAGTGCCCTCCCTCTGTGGGACAGTTGAAGAAACCACTTGCGTTGAACGGTCAAAGGGGGTTTAACCCAGTGCTGTTGTGGGGTTTGGGGATAGACAGGGGAAACCCGAAATTTAAGTGCTTGGGGAAATTTTGGTAGGGCCAGTAAGTTCCAAAACCCAATATCCCCCCTTTTCCCCTTGGGGTGTTGGAAATATTTGGTCAGGGCAATTTTCCTGGGTGGGTGGGTTTTGTTCGGAAAAAGGGGGGGTTTTGGGTAACCGGGTGGTCCCCGGGTTGGAACATAAGGGGAGGCATGCAATTGACCCCCTTTGGCGTGGGGGGGGGCGGGGAAAGGGAAAAATTTAGCTTATAAAATGGGGTAGTCAACACCCTCGAGAAATAAAATTGAAAACCCCTATATCTCACCCCAGAAAAAGTGCCAAAAAGGGGGGCCTGTTGGTTTTGGTGTTAATTTTTGGTAGGGGTTGCAATGCCAGGGGTGTGAAAAATGCCCTTTGGCAAGGGGAAACACCTACAGGATCACACCCTTTTAAAAAGATGTCAGCCCCCTAAATACGCAGGGAAAAATAGAAATTGCTTGTAATGTCCTTCAGTGTCATAAATAGTTAGGTGGGGTTTTAAATTTGCAAATGCGTGTGTGTGGGGGGAGTGTGTGTGTGGTGTGGGGGAAATGCCCCTTTTTGGCAACTGGAGAACCCCTACAGGATGCACATTTTTCTAAACACGATGATGTCAGCACCCTATAAGTACAGCAGGAGAAAAAACTCCCAGCAATAGCCCTCTGTTTGCCTGTCTCTGTCATAACATAGTTAGGTAGTGGTTTGAATCCTGAATGCAAGTGTGTGTTTGGAGGGTTAGTGTGTGTGAAAGGAAAAAGGCCCCTTTTTGGCAACTGGGAGTACACACTTCAGGATCCACTCGCCCCTTTCTAAAAAAGATGATGTCAGCACCCTATAAGTACAGCAGGAGAAGGAACCTCCCAGTAATGAAATACCCCTTTAAGGTGTCTTGAAAAAAGTTAGGTAGTGGTTTGAATCCTGCAATTGCAAAGTGTGTGTTTTTGGATGGGGGGGTTGTGTGTGTGTCAAATATGTGAAGAAATGTCCCTTTGGCAACTGGGAGAACACACTACAGGATGCATTTTTTCCCCTAAACACAGATGATGTCAGCACCCTATAAGTACAGCAGGAAAAGGCCTCCCAGTAATGCATAGGCACTCTAATCATCGTCTGTGTCATAACTTAGTTGGGTGGGGTTTGAATCCTGCAAAGGGCAAGTGTGTGTGTTTGGATGAGGGGGGTGTGTGTGGGGGCAAATATGTATGAAATGTCCTTTGGCCCTGGGAGAACACACTACAGGATGCACCCTTTCTAAACACAGATGATGTCAGCACCCTATAAGTACAGCAGGAGAAGGAAGCCTCCCAGTAATGAATAGCCTGTTTCCGTTCAGTGTCATAACATAGTTAGGTAGTGGTTTGAATCCTGCAAGGTGTGTTTGGATGAGGGGTTGTTTTTCAATTTTTGGAAAAATTTTTGGGCAACGGGAGAACACACTACAGGATGCACACCCTTTCTAAACACGATGATGTCAGCACCCTATAAGTACAGCAGGAGAAGGAAGCCCCCCAGTAATGGAATCTGTTTTAATGCCCCTTGTGTCATCATAGGTAGGGTTTGAATCCTGCAAATGGCGTGTGTGTTTTGGATGAGGGGTTTGTGTGTGCAAGAGAGGAAATGCCCCTTTTTGGCAACTGGGAAAAACCCCTACAGGATGCACACCCTTTCTAAACACAGATGATGTCAGCACCCTATAAGTACAGCAGGAGAAGGAAGCCCCCCAGTAAGGGAATAGTCCCCTCTGCTAATTTATAAATTAGTTAGGTGGGTTTAAAACCTGGGCAGTGTGTGTTTTGGAGGGGGGATTTTGTGTGTGTGCATTTTAAAAACATTTTGGGCAACGGGATCACACCCCATGCACATTACCCTTTCAAAATACTGATGTTGTCAGCACCCTATAAGTACAGCCAGAAAGGGGCTTCAGTAAAAATAGGGCTTTTAAGGGTTTCCCCCGTGTCATGACTTAGTTAGGGAATGAATCCTGCAATGTGCATGTGTGGGGGTAGTGGGTGTGTGAAAAACAGATCCTTTTGGCAAAAAAAACCCCCTGATCCCCAGAAAACACAGGGATGTCACCACACTATCAGCACAGCCAAACAGGGCTATTTGGGGTAATGCCAATAGTTGCTCTGCTACCTATTACCATTGTCAAACAGATAGGTATTTTTTGGAAACCCCAAAACTGGGTGGGGTTTTTCACAAAATGACCGTGTTTTTGCCTTTGCGCCAGTGCAATGGCTTGAAAATGTTATGTGTGTGACACATAAAATAAATACCTTGACCTGCAGAGTTACCATGTCAAAGGTTGGAAAAATTTTTTGAAATTAACCAATTATGTGTCACTGTGCGGGGTCCACGTGGTATGTCTCTATACAGTGTGGGTGTCTATGGTGAAAGACCTACAGCAGGGGATACACATCTGGTCTGGGCCAAAAGTGTACATGTAGTCGGTGGTGCTGCATGTTCCCCCTGTTGGGGAGTGGTAACATGTCATTCCACTGCAATTCAGTGACCACATGCTGTGAACCCTTCAACTAGTGTGTTGTAGCTGTAATGCTCACACACAATGTTTGGCTGGATGCAGTCCAGCCATAAAAACACAGTTCTTGAGACTGTCATATTGCCAGTGTTGTTATGGAGGATAGGTGGTCTTCCTGGGGGAGGGTTGTGTGTGCCAGGCTATGAACCAGATGGCAGTCCGACCCCTGTTAGCTGCACATGAGTAGGCCCTGAGGGTTTTGTGCTGTGCCAACAACCTGGAGGTGTTTTATCTTTTCCATCCATTTGTGTGTTACATGTGTGGGGGAGACAGGCATGGTATGGGGCATAACCTGTCAGTGATGGGTAACACCTGTGAGCCATGAATCAGCATCTGGTACTGCACAGACATTGCAGTTCCCCGTGCTGAGGGCAGTGTCTGCATGCATCTTCGGTGTACACTGCTGTTGTTGTGTAGCAGCACTGTAAGTGCCCTAACCTGTGTGATACCCACGGCGGTAGCAATGTTAACCATGACCAGCAGAATAAGGCAGTATGTGTGTACCAAGGAGTTTTGCCATTACATGGGCCATGGGTGTCAGGGAAGATGACCCCCTCATTGTGGTTTCCCCAGCATGTAAGCACATTGACAGCCAGTGGATACCCTATGAATGACAGTGGAGACTGAGCATAATGTAGACATACAACACCCTTCCATATAGTGGAAAATACCTGGTGGGGGTATGTTGGCAAAAAAATCAGGCTCATACTGGCCTGTCCCACATGCTGCCTGATCCATTCTATGTTCCCTTTCACGTAGTCCGGGGAGGTATGTCTCAGGCAGCCATACTGGCATGGTCAATGAGTAGTCATATTTTCCATGCCTCTGACTGACCTGTATGCATGTGTTCTGTGGTGGACCATAGTGCCCCTGAGGCATATCACTGTGACCTTCACCAGATACAGCCTGTTGAGGGACCCCAGTGCAGCACAAAGACAGGTACCTGACACGTTTTAGCAGGTGTGTTGTGTAGCCCTACAGGCTGTGAGTGTGTGGCACAGGGGATGGGGGGATGTGTGGCATGTGCTCTTTTCTGAGGAACATATGCCTGTGTGCCAGCTGCGGAGGTGTGTGATGCCCAGGCAGGCTGCTATTCTGAGTCCCACATGCCCCAGTGTGTTCAGCATGCTGTCAGGGGTGTCAATGTCTGACTTGTATTGTAGTCACTGTAATATTTTTTATTTATTTATTTTTTTTCCTACATTTGTTGACTGGGATAGTCCAACTGGATGCATGTCCTTTTCCCAGGGGGGCCCCGGGAGACAAGCTACGGGGGTAAGATACAGCATTACATAATACAGCATTACATATTACAAACAGATTATTTACAGAGATTACATAGTGAAGTCAAACATGTTCCCCAGGTTAATGTTAGCCTGAGCCCGTCAATTAAATTAAATTAAAAGAAAATGGTTCAGATTTTACACAGATTACCGGCTTGATACATTGAATAGAGTTAAGGACAAAAGTTGTTTGGTTATTTAAATTTCCCAATGGACATAGGGTAAATCAGTGGAATGATTCCAGGATTATTGGGGTTTCAAAAGAGAATCAGGGAAAAATTGGTTGAATTAGTTTTGTTAAGGAAGCGGTCTAGGAGTTTTAAAGGGGAAAAATTTTAAGTGGGGAAAAGTCTGGATTTTGGAGGATTTTAAGGCCTAATAGTTTGGTTATACTGTATTTGGCTGGGTATTGCAAGCCAAACCAATGTTTAGTTGATGCAATATGTGCCTAGGAGATGGAAATGGAAGGGGTAGAAATTAGTGTTTGTTTAAGGCAGTTTGTTATTTGATAAGGATCAACGAAGGGGTTGAAACAAGGGGTTCCCATGGATTTAGTGGGGGGTAGGAACTTTTAACTTAAAAGAAAATTTTGGCTTTTTAAAGGCAGATCAATTTTGAATTTTTTTTTTGGCAAAAAAAATTTTTTTTTTTTGGATTTTTTCAAAAAAACCCTTTGGGAAAAAAAAAAATTTTTTTTTTTTTGGGATTTTTTAAAACAGGTTTTTAAAGGGTCGTTAATTTGAAGGGTGGAGGGGGAAAAAAAGGCAAAAAGGGGCCCTAGTATAGAGCCTTGTGGTACTCTGGGGGGTAGAAGGTTAAAAGTTTGTTCTGCCAGAGGAGCCTGCTGTCGACCATGCAGGTAGGATTGAAACCATTGGAAGGCTCCAGTATCTAGACAGTGTTTGCAGGGTGTGGGGAAAAATTTGGGGATCAACCATATCGTATGCCTTGGGAAAAATCCAAAAAAAGGGCTGAGGATATATAATTAGTGTTGCAAGTATGGTTTATGGTGTTAGTAAAGGCTAGGAGGCCTGAAATAGTGCTGTGATGAGGGGCGAAGCCATGCTGAGTGTCTGCCATAATGCGATTTTGGATTAGGTGGGCATGAATTGTCTATGAAAAGTTTCCATAATCTTTTCAAGTGGGAGAGTATAGCTTTTGGGCCCATAATTTGGGGAATTCAGTAGAGCTGCCCCCTTTTTGAAGTGGGATTACATATGACATTTTCAGATGGTGGGAAAGTTAGATTCTACCATGGTTCCTTTGATTACCTTTGAGGGGGGCAATAGCATCATCTGGTTTTGATAGGTACTGGCAGGAGTTGATCAGCAAAAGTGTAGTGGGTTTCACTGTTTCAATCAAGGGGAGGGAAGTGGTGACTGGTTGGCGCTGGGAAGTAGGTTTCTAGGGTGCTAGTTTCAGGACCAGGGGGGCTAGGAGGGGGATGGCTAGCAAGGGCCTCCTATGTCTCAGTATAGGACTGGTCAAAAATATCAGGAACATCTTCAGGGTTTTTCAATAGTAGCAGCAGGGATTGGGGGGTTTTTCCAGGATGTAGTATATATGACATGCCACCTGACAGGGTATGGCAATGGGTTCAGAGACCAGTCCCCCGATTGGCTGTGTGGTGGCATCCCCCACATGTGTTGTTTTCCCGGCCAAGGGTGATGGCTGACTGCATACATGTGGCAGCTGTGACATTGACACATGACTCCCTAAACCACAACTGGACCATAGAGGTGATTCACAGGTTACCTTTGCACATGCTACCCTAGTAGTGTGATTGCCATGGTGAGTACCAACACATAGGGCCAATGGGGAACAACATACTGAAGGTGTGTTTTGTGGGTGTACTGTTTCATAGCACTGACATATATGACTGCCCCTGGGTAAATGCCAAAAAGGGGCAATGTGTCACAGGCCCCGACATGACAGGACAGACAGTGATTTTGTCATGTGTAAAGGGCAATTCACTATGCAGATGTCACTAGAAATCTACAGAAGCACTGTAACTCTGCATTGCAGGTGTAAGCAGTGTTCCAGGAACCCCGGGAAAATGCATGCAAACAAAGCTACAGTAAAGGGGTGGAAAGTAATACAACAAAGAAGGGGAACAATAGTAAGTAACTGCAAATATGTAGGCACTATCAACATGTACCCAGGAATACACAGCCAGATGCCCATGGTAGAACTGATATTATGTCATATTATTTGTGATTTGGATTACATTGGTACTGCACAATATCTAATGCGAACATCCCATGGCATAGTCGGGGGGCAACTTGACACCATTACTGTACATGTCCACCATTGCATATCACTACTTGCTTAGCTTCCCCCGTGCTACCCATGTATGTGGCTATCTGTTGACAACCTTACCCCGGGGCAATTATGTAGCTGTTAACTTTGGTATGTACTATGGGTGCAGATAACAATTCAGGACATTCATACAGTTACCCGCAGGCATGCTGGGATAAAAACAGTCATAGCAGCCCCTGTACTGTTACCAACATGATACTACTAATACACTTCTATGTAGTCACCCTGTGCATCACAAGTGTTTACCTGTTCCCCCAAAGATGTTGGAGATTGCAGGAGGTGGCACAGTGTCATCATATGCACAGGGTGTGGATTAGGTATGCCTGAGTCAGCCACTGATACCACCAATTGACATGTGTGTGTATGTGTGTTGGTGAGGGCAGCAGTACAGGGTGGGGCAGTGTTGGTGCAGGGGTGTATGTGGTTGCCCTAGGTGTTAACATTTTGTGTGTGACACCACAGTTCCACCTCATGGCTGCCATATACAGGGTTTGTGGACAGCCACAGACTGCACCTGGCAGGCATACAGATCAGTGTCTGGAGGACACGGTACCTGTGCCTGGCAGGGGTGCTACGGACCCCCAGTTAAACCAGACTGGGTACTGTTTAGAAGCGGGGGGTGTTGACTGGACACAGTCCCTTTGGGGCTTTCCCGAGCCATATGGTTCCCGGGGGGTGGGCAGCCAGCCCGCTTCTGGGGCGCTGCTGGGACGGGGGGTTGGGCCTGTTGTCCCATGCCAGCTGTGCGCTCGGCCAGGACGCGGCCCACCCTTTCCCCCGGCCCTGGAATTTGGGGGAACTGCTGTAAAAGTCCCCCCAACATTGTCATACTGGGAAATTACGGATAGCATCCGCAAAGTCACCATATGTTTTCATGGCCACATGCTGTCCCTCAGACCCTTCGGGGTTCCTTTTTCCCCGACTGTGTGATGACAGTCCAAACATACTGATTTACAGACCTCTTTGGGCACCCGGGGCCCAAGGCAAGCCCCCATGCCCCCCGAAACCCATGGGCAACTGCTGGTGGACCACGGGACCCTGCCCATGGGGCCGGGGGGGGGCATTTCCACAGGACCCCATTACCCTGGCATGCCCACTGACCTGTCCATCACCTGGGACAATGGGACAAAGGATGACCAGGAACGGCCAATGATGGGGTTGACACGGACTGCAATTTCTGACCAAAGGCAGACCCTGCACACCTTCCTGACCATTACACAAAACATCATTACCAGTATGGGACAGGATTAGGTTTGTCATCACCAGAGAGCCCCCGAACCTGGGGGGAAGCAGGGAAAAAGTTTTAAGTCTGCTTTTTCCATGATGCATTTACAACAGAACAGCAAGGACAATGGAAAACTGCACGGCCCATGCCCTGGACCAGGCACAAAAGCAGACTGCCCTGGACACACACTGGGAACTCACAATGCACACTCCTGCAACTGCCGTGGAACATGCCACAGGAAAAATGCAATGCAACTGCAACTGGCTGCCCCAAAACAAACCCCGACACTGCCACATGCACCTTCCCCTGCACACGGGCACAAAAGCAACTGCACCGGCCGGCCCCCTGCCACAATGGGCAAATCCCAAAGCCACTCCTGGGGGACACACAAATGCAACCCCGCAGTTAAACACAACTGAAAACCATGAAAAATACAACCAAGCAATTTTCTGTGGAACAGGACCTGCAAAAAATGCACAATTTCAAAATTGACAACAAACCTGCATGCCCTGCACCCCCCGCGTTAAAAAACCCCCTTGGGGTTACCTTGTTTTAAAAACATTAGGGACATTTGGGGGATTTTAAAAAACCCCCCCCGTGGAACCTGTTGTGTAACCCCGGGGGACCCGAAAATATGAGAAAAGCCTGGGGCCCAAGCCTTTTTTGCAAATTTTACCCCGGACAGACAGTCAGGAAATTTCCCAAATTTACCCCGCCCAGCCGGTGGCTCCCTTTTCCCCACAAAGGGGGGTTTTTAAAATCGGGGCCCCGGCGAGACACACTTAGGAACCCTCGTTGGGGAGGGATTCACACTCCCAACTGGCCCGGGGTATCTGGGGGGAAAAGGCCAAAAACTGGAAAAACCTCAATTCCAACCTGTAATGCCTGGGACCCCAATAACAACCCACCGGACAATCTTGGGACATCACCCCCTCCCTTTTCACCGGTGGGAAAAAATTTAAACCCCCCCAGGCCTGGTGGATTCCTATCTTACAGTAGGGGGACCCCGCCCGGAAGAAAAAAAACGGGTTGGACCCTGGCAGCAAATTAAGGCCCCCACATTAACATGAAAATTTATTTGGAAACAAAATGTTGCAGGGTGGGGGGAACAAAGGGGGCATGGCCCGGGATACCCCTCTAGCCAAAACCCCCCTTTTAAAAATGGAAACAAACATATGATGCCCCCGGTCCAAATGACAGGGCCCAAAGCCCAAATTCCTTTTTCCCCACCCAAAAACCGATTTGGGGAAAAACCTTCCCAACTGGTGATTTTACAGAATTTCCCGTGGAATTACATTCCACCCCCAAAACCAGGAACAGAAAAACACTTTGATAGTATTATTTGGTATTTTACTTTTTTGGGCTAAAAATGGTTTTTCCAGAGCACATGGGCCAGTGGAACCCCCCCCTCTACCCCCTTTTTTGGCTTTCCCAACATGCAAAAGGGTTTGCATGGAATTTGCAACAATTTCTTCCCCAGACCTTGCCCAAAAAGGTTTAGGGGATCCGCCGGGGACCCAGCAGGGCAGTTTTATAAAAAAATGGGAAGGGCCCTTTAATTTTGGGGGGGGGATCTGTGGCAGCATTTGGGGTCCCCATGTTTTGGGGGGGTATAACAAACCCACCCCCTTTCCCCCCTTGGGAGAAATGGCCCCCAACAATAATTAAAAATTTTTTTTTTTTTTCCCCTCCTTTTTTCTCTTTTTTACACAAAATTTCATTTTTTAACACCAATTTGGAAAATTTTGCAAAAGCATGTTTTGCACCCAAACCCTTTCTTTTTCCCCCCCAGTTTTAAATATTTTACCATGGTTTTAAACTCTTAATTAATGTTTTAGGTGGGGGGCTCAGGGGAAGGAAGAACCCGATCATGTGTTGGTTTTTCCCTTTTCTCCCTGCCTCGGGTTTACAAACCCTTTTAAAAATTAATTTATTTTAAAAAATTTTTTAAAGAAAAATGGGAACAGAAAGTGGTAAAAAGGGGCCGATGACGGGAAACAACATGCGGGGGGTTAACCCCATATTTTTTTCAAATTCTATAGTAATTTATTTTAAACCTTTTAAACCCTGGGGGGCGCCTTTTTCCGGTTTTGGGCGCCCAAAAAGAGGGGGGCTTTTGGGGGGGGGGGGGGGGGGGGGGGGGGGGGTGGGGGGGGGGGGGGGGGGGGGGGGGGGGGGGGGGGGGGGGGGGGGGGGGGGGGGGGGGGGGGGGGGGGGGGGGGGGGGGGGGGGGGGGGGGGGGGGGGGGGGGGGGGGGGGGGGGGGGGGGGGGGGGGGGGGGGGGGGGGGGGGGGGGGGGGGGAAAAAAAAAAAAAAAAACTTAAAAAAAAAAAAAAATAAAAGAAAAAAAAAAAAAAAAAAAAAAAAAAAAAAAATAAAGAAAAAAAAAAAAAAAAAAAAAAAAAAAAAAAAAAAAAAAAAAAAAAAAAAAAAAAAAAAAAAAAAAAATAAAAAAAAAAAAAAAATAAAAAAAAAAAAAAAAAAAAAAAAAAAAAAAAAAAAAAAAAAAAAAAAAAATGGGGAAAAAAGGGGAAAACCCCTTTGGTCAAAAAAAAACCCAAAAAAAAGTTTGACTTTTAAAAGGCCCCCCCTTTTTAAGGGGCCCAAAAGTTTAACCCGGGTTTTTAAAGGGGGGCCCCCCTATTTTTTTGTTTTTTTTTTTTAAAGCTCACGATTTTGCAGCCCCCCCCAAACTTTTGGTTTTAGCCCTTTTCCCCCCCCCCCCCCACCCTTAAACACTGAAACACACATTTTTGCAAAAACCGTCCCCTGGGGGGGAATTAGGGAAAAGGATGGGGGGATGATAAACAGGGAATGCAACACTGCAAAAATTCCCCCGGAAACGTCCATGGGTGTTAATTGTGATTGCACATACCATTTTCACGTGGAATGGGTTATATGTGGTTATAGGGTGGGGTACAGAAAATAATATTAACACCTTCGAATAACAATACATATGCTGTACATTTCTAATAGCTACAGTTATATACACGCTACTGTTCTAACTACAGTTTCCTATATGATAACTATTTCAACTTGGTGATAGGACTGTTACTGCAACATCAATATACATTTTATTGTTCTTCATACACATTCATATCTAGCTTTGTTCAGCTACATCATCCTGCTACATTTGCTTTATATAGCTGTAGACAAGTGTGGATGTTTGGTATATCAGACAATCATCCTATCTGCATATTGCAGACTGAGAGCAATATATCCAGATTTTGGGATACACATTCCAGATGCAGCAACACTTTGAACAGATTTCGCTGTTTGGTTTTGAATCTCACATGCATTTCATTCTGTCTTGACTGCAGTATACTTTATTCAGGGTTATTACTACTGTATTGCTGGATTCATGACACTTTCTCACACTCTCTCACTTGCTTTCATTTTACTATTCAGGATGGTACTTACTTCTAGGCTTTATTGACATGTTTTACCTATAGTTATTACAATCCTTTCCAGCAGTCTCACTTCTGTCATGTTTCAGTATTTCAACAGGGATATATTTCACACATGTGATTTCATCATCTTCTGCAGCTATACTTTTCAGCCTGCTGCCGGTTGTGTACTATTTTCTTACAGGTAGGGCATTTTTATTTCAGAATATATGTCAGACAGTTTCATTTTTCGGTTTAACTTGCAGGCTGAAACACACTTTTTTAATCAAGCAATACTTGCAGACACTTTCACACTGTTACTTGCACATTTTATTCCTTACTGACTACACTGCACTCTTTTGCTGACTGTCATACTTTTATATTTCTTTACAGTTACTGGTAGTGGATTACTGACCTGCCTGGTGGTGCAACCGCACCAGCCTATCGCCATAGGCTCTGCGGTTCGCAGAACGGACACCTGCAGCTGTAATATAAATGAAGTAATATTGGAATACACATCTCCATAATATCAGCTAGTTTAATTTCTTACAAACATAATTAAATATAACTTACTCAGTAGTGGGGCATTGGGTGTTTGCCGGGCCTCCTGGATCCAAAGGTTCAGTTGGTCCTGCTTGCGTCTCTTCAGGTCCGCATGGTGGTGACGGACCTGCTCACCAGTCCTTGGAATCCCTGTGGCACTGGTGAGATCATGAGCCAACGGTCCCACGCCTCGGCCCTGTATGCTCCCCAGAGGACCTGGCCCTGCATGAGTTGGGCCTCATGATTATGGACTAGGAGCCAGACCATGTACCTGGACTCCTCAACACCCCACCTCTGTGCTCGAAAGCAACTACCCTCTCCTACTCCTGTCATTCTGCCTGCAGGTCAGTTCTACAATCGTTTATGCTGTGTATTCCCACCTATGGGGCTTATATAGTCCGTTTTTCCCGCACATATCTGTGATTGGCCATTTTGGAATTGTATCAACTTCAGTAAACCTGCATTGTCATGCTCCAGTTTGTATTCATTCCTATATATTAGCTATTATTGCACTTAAAGGTACTGCTGTCATGGCTTAGTGGTTCTGTATTTTGACTATGGTGTATAGTATCCTGGGTTCGAACCTGGCCACTGCTTTTTATTTTTCATGACTGTCTAGACATGCTGAGGGGTGTGTCTGTGTAAAGGCAGTTTTGATACGGCTTGCTCAACATTGCCCGTCGGTTAGCTTGTTTGCGCGGTGCGCAGCTCCGCGCAAACGGGGTACGCTGCTTTAAGCCTCATTTGGCTATCGGCACGCATATTACACTCAGCTCAGTTAGGGGCACATAGATTTAGCATGTTAGACCATTGCTCAGCTACGGGCACTCATTTTGCACCAGTTAAACCACTGCTCATCTACGAGCAGATGCACTCACTCTGTTAAACTGTAGCTCAGCTATGGGCACATCTGGCATTTTTTATTCTTTTGTTACCTCACATTTCTTCAATATAAATGGGCTATTTCATTACATTTTACATAAATTGTGGTTTTATGTGTACATATTTGTCAGGGACTTGTTTCCTGCTTATTTTGCTAAAAAAAAAATTGGTGTTGGGGGGGTTTGAACCATGAATGCCTGCTCTTCAGCCAACATCTCTACTGCTACGCTATTGCTTCCTGGTTTATTTTGCATATTTAGTTCTTATATGCTTTCCCACTGACTGCTAACTGTAGCTGCGTTCACACACGCCTCAAGAAATGAGCGCACTCACGGTTAAACATTTTTACAATTTAAAAAATATATAACATGTTCATTTATATGTTTTCTGTTCATAGTCTGTGGGGGCATGTGTTGTGTTCTGTTTATTCACATTTCCGTGGACTCTGTCGTGGGTGTTTACTTTGGGAACTTTTCCTCTTCTGGGGGCGTGTCCGCTTACAGGGCTCGGCCTACGGACACGCCCCCTACTGTCTTACATGGACCGTGTTGGCCTTAAGTGTGATTCAGCATGCTCTCATGAATATGCAGAGCATGCTGACATCACTCAGTTTAACTGCAGCCTCCGTGTATGAGTTATAACTCTTACATGGAGGCTTCGTGAATCCTGCCCATAATTTAGCTGAACTTGAATTTTTTTATACTCAATATTTAATTAATTCCTATAGACTTGCCTATACGTGTCATTAATTAAAATCAAAAACATCATATCCAAATAATCATCTTTAGCCATCATAAAGAGCCAGCCCTCCTTGTCAGGCTACATTATTCTAATATCATTAGATTAAATTTGTTCAAGCATATTCCTTATTTTTTGTGGTGTTATAAGTGTAATATCCCTTATTACTGCTACTTAATACATTCCCCAAATCAAGTTCACATACTTTTTCAAACAGTTGTAGGACTGGATGTAATGGGGGGTTAAATGTGCTGGAAACTCTTAAGCTTGACATTAGTACAGATTGCAATTAAACATTGCATTCAAATTCAATTTTCTCACAAACAGTTTAATATCCATCATAGTATTCACAATGTTATTTTTTTTTTTGTTGGCAGAAAGGACAGTCCATTAGCAAAAAAATCTACATGCTGTGCATCAATATGATACGACGTAAAATTGTACACTTAAAAATCCCCTACAGTGTTGGTTACAGTACTGCACAAGTATTCAAAGTTACTTTCATTTTTGTCTATGAGCACATCGGTTTGACTTAGTACCGATTCATTCTTCTTCAACCATGATTATGCCATGCTGGTCTACCATGTTGGAGAGGTGTTGCCAGATTTAGGTTTCTCCATTGGTTCCTCTGATTCCTTTGCATTTCCTTTATCCACTCTGAGTGGCACAAAGGGGGAAACTTAAAAGGGTTATTATTAAAAGTTTCCTCAATTTATTGCCTGTTAACATTATTCTGATGAACATCAGTTGAATTATGTCCATATTTCCCACCCCAAACTTGTAATTCAGGTGGATTGGAGTAAGCTTTATAATAAGGTAGTCATACGACCATAGGATCATAGGAGGTGACTAGGCTAATGGCCTAATAAACTAGGCTAATGGTCATTACAAGCCTAGCCAAGTTATGCCCTTATTTCCATGGTTAGCAGCTATGACCCCTGTTCAAGAGGAACAAAGACGGAACCCCTGGGGTGAATTTATGGTTACCTATCCAATCATCCATATTGAGTTTGAAGAGGGCCAAGGAGGTGCTCTGCTTGACATGAAGTGGGAGTATGTTCCAAAGGTGTGGTAACCTCTGGGAGACAAATCTCCCCCCCCCCCAGTGGGTTCTATTAATTTCACATACCAGGTTAAGGCTTTTAGACTGAGTAACCTGTGTACCATTTGACTTACAGATATGCAGCATTTCCAATAAAGCAGAGTCAAAGACTGCCTTATATGCAAGGCAGAGATCACCTCTGAGTAGTCTGTATGAAACAGAATAAAGTGACAGTGATTTCAGACGATCCTCATAGGACAGATGCTGAAGACCTTGAATTTACCCTGTGAGGAACCTCTGTGCTCTCTCCAATTGCTGCAGGTGCTTGGAAAGGTATGTACTAAAAGGGACATTCTACACAATTATTGGCCTGATAAGGGAAGAGTACACGGAGGTTATAACTTCTTTTTTTTTCTGGAGGCAATGCCCTTACTTATGAGATGAGCAATATAGAATTCCATTCTTACTACTGTTGAGACGTGATGATAAAAAGGTAAGGTTGCTGTCAACCTGTGTGCCCAGGTCTCTTACCACTGAGTGCACTCTTGGGGTGTTGTTATTGATGTGGTAGTTAGCAGGAACATCATTCTTACTGAAAGGGATAATAATACATTTTTTTTGCAATGAGTTTAAGGCCATGACATTGGCACCAATCATTTGTTTGTGTAAGATCCTCCTGTAGGATGTTGACATTGTTTAAAGATTCTATGACCACTCACAGTTTGCAGTCATCAGCAAACTTTGTCAGCCAAGAACTTTGAGTTTTAACTTGTACTTTGGAGAAATAGATTCCAAATAATAGAGGTCCCAGGACTGAACCCTGTGGAACACCACTGGTTACAGGTCTGATGTTGGAGGTGGATTCCCCTATTTTAACTATGTGGGTTCTATCAGTGAGCCAGTTACTGATCCAACTAATGATATACGGGCTGATACCTAGCTGGGTGAGTTTTTCAATTATGTCTGAGTGGGGGATAATGTCAAAAGCCTTGCCTAAGTATAGGTAGGCTGTATGCACAGATTTCCCCTCATCGAGGGCCTTTGTGACTGTCTCAAAGAAGTCCACCAGGTTTAACAGGCATGATGTCACTTTGAAAAATTCTAATTGAGTAGGTCAAGTGTTTGGAGAATACCAATATCTTTGTTGATAAGGTCCATGATGATTCTCTCCATGGCCTTGCAGATAAGGTTAGTCAGGCCAGTTATTTCTATCTCTTTCTAATTTCTTAATTTTCCTACTTCATATTGTTTGAATCTGTTCATCAGTACTAGAAAAAATGTCAAGGTGTTCCACTCTACACTGGTCGTACATTAAGTCATTGATAATCAGATTGTCTAAAACATTAATGTCTGCAATAAGCTCATCAATCATTTTACCATTATACTTTACTTTTAGTTCCATGTGATCACAACCATGCCTATCAAATAATGTTAATAAGTTTCTGTGTAGTGCTGTGTTTTTTGCCAGGCCTGTGGGATATCTCTACATACTTAGGCCCTTATGAACTCTATTGGTTTTAATTGACTTGATAAAGTATGCGTTCTTCAACTGCAGTTTTCATATTTTGAATAGTTTATAATCATACTCACTCAAGCATTCCCTGAAGGTTGTTTAACTGTAAAGTTCATAGGTTCATAGGTTTATACTAGGCTATCTGCCCGAGGGCATTTACAAGCCTAGCCCATCGTTTTGTGGCTTACGCCCACCTACGAGAAGTTCTTTACTGTGGTCTTTTTATTTCAGTGGGGGGTGATGAGGACCTCCAGCAGCGAGATTTGTGATCTGATCTGATCTCACCAGTGATATATCGTAAAAGGAACATTGTGCTCCATGTTCGTGATGATGAATTTATCCTCTAGTGTTTTCAGGAAAGGCCATGTGAGGTTCCTGAGTTTGTGAGGGTGGCCCATAACATGCTACAATTTGCAGAGCAGTCTTGCCTATGATTACCTGGATGGTCTCTGATGCATGCATCAGCTGTTACCACAGTGTTGGAGGTGTGGGTGTCCTGGGAATATGGATACCCAGGTTTCTGTCACAGCACAGACATCCGATGTTCTCATACTGGGAGAAGGCCGAGGTCGTGCATTTTGGAGATTGAGGGTGACAGGTGCAAGCCATCCTTTTGCGCAGCTGGCTTGTTGTCCATGTCATCATCCCAGGCAGACAGATACTCCCCTTTCTTTGAATGACACAGTGTTTAAGCCAATTGTTAAAAACTCATCATATCTCTGTATATTGGCATCACTCTTGGTGAAGGTAGGATACTGCTGCTCAGCAGGGTCATACTGCCTGGGGCTTATAGTCAGAGGAGTCTCCTCTTCCTCTCTTTTTCTAGTCCCCGACAGGCAGCTTACTGTGACCTTCTCATACTCCAGTCTGGTGGCCGGGACATCATGTGTGTCTGACTATGGAGTCATGACAAGTGTGTCTGTGTCATTGTGCTGACTGTGAGGTCTATGTGTTGCAGGTGTGTTGTGTTCTGGTGTGTGGTTTGTTGGGGCTATGTGAGACTGGGTCTATAGTGTGTGTGGTAACCTTCTCCTCCTGACTGGTCTTGTGTTGTTGTTCCGTTACCAAATCCATGTCCCATTGTAGCCATTCATTCAGCACCGGTATACTGCCACTATTCAAGCAGCCACCCTCCACATTAAAATCAGGCTAGTTGGATACATTATTACAAATTGTAGCCACTGCTACCTCAGGTCTCCTCATTTGATTGGCTTGGTATACTTCATTTCCTCCCACCTGCTCTTGCTGACATAATGTTAGGTGAATTTTCATCCACCCTCTGCATGAGTTGTTGTACAAGTAATGCAAGATTTCCCACCATTCTATGCAATTCATTAATAACCAATTCAGGAAACAAGAACTGTGAGCCGGTACAAGCACCTGAGGTCACCGCATTCAACCAAACAAGCACAAACCAAAATGTAAAAAAAAAAAACACAAGAAAAAATGAACTAGTAAAACCACAAGGCAAACACGCATAACTCTTCACTGATATCACTAAAAAGACTTCTTTATTATCAAGATAAGCACTTTCATTCAAATTCATTTAAAGACTGCATCAGATAAAATCTTTCTTAAAAGAGCCATTTTTAAATAAGTATAGATCACATGACTGTCAAGTCCATATCGAAAATATTCAAACATTTAAAGTGCCATTAAACTATTTTATATATATCAAAATAATGTATAAATAAATGAGCCTTTTTTACAAATATTCTAAAAAATCAATTATTACATTCAATAAATATACAACAATATATATGTATATAAATATATATCTTGACAACAAAGAACTCTTTAAAAAAAAGTCAGTTGCACCTGCATGGTACACTCACATACAAATGCATGCATTCAGCTGAAAACATCATGCAATTGTTTTAGTATCCCCACTATCAAGCATCCTTTAGTATTCTCAGGGACTGGGGCATTTGGGGGGCACATACTTGCAGAAGCAGAGGGAGGGCACATGCCCCCATGGTTCCTGTCCCCTCCCCCCCCTGGAGCTGCCCATGGTTGAGGGAACACTATCCAACAGGGGTAAGCTTCTGTTGTGATGACAACCATACATGTCTGTCATTTCAAATTATTTCTGGAATAGGTAGTAAAGTTAGATACTCTACCACCTGATGCAATCTCCACATGCAGCTATATACATTGCTATTGGAGGGGGGGTTGAAATAGTTGCAGAAATTGTACAACTGGGCATCATAATATGTATCCATTGAAACACAAAGGAAGAAAGGAAAAGGAATTAAAGTATCTCATCAGTTAGCTATACAATGGACTATGTAGAGGTTAATGTTGAGTTGGGTTGGTTCAAAAGACTTGTTCAGATTTAAGTAAGCAGTGCGGACAGTCTGACATTCAACTAGGGTCTATGTAACTCTTTCAGTATATTGACAAGGTTGAGCAGACATGATCTGCCTTTTATAATGTAAACTGATTAGGCTAAAGGGACTGAAGGTCACGCATGTATTTATTAGCTTTAATGTTATATTTTCCATCACTCTGCCATTGATACTGGTGGGATTAAGAGTTGTGGAGCTGCCCTTATGCAATGGTACTACAATGGCTACTTACCACACATCTAGGAAATAACCTATGGAGAAACTTAGGTTTAAAAACAAGTTTAGGAGAGGTTTGTTTAAGTGATGCTTAGCATTTATCAGCAGCAAGCCAAATATATTACTGTGACTCCTGGAGCTAGTGCTTCTGGTTTTAGAAACTGATGACAGTATCTGATTCAGACTGATTTTAGGAAGTGGTTTTGGGATGGGAGGACAGTGGGATGAGTACACAAAGTGAAATTAGAACAAAACCTGTTAATGAGGATATAGGCAATGGCTTCAGGGTCAGAGAAGTGGGAATCATTTGATGTATTCAATGTACAGGATTGCATAGTACTTCTGAGTTTCCTTACATATAACTAAAAAAGGCATTGTGGTTGACTTTGGAATGGTTATAACCCTAAGTTCATAATTAGACTTACTGTTCTTACTGGAACACTTAATGTTTTTTTCTTTTTCGATTTAAATCCTTTCTGTGCTGGATGAATGGAGGTTTATTATAGATGGCTAGAATCTTCTGTTGTAAATTTGTTGCACTGAGAATTCCATTATATGGTTTTATGTTTGAACTTAAAACTGTGCTTATAGAAGATGTGAACAGGTGTCTCAGTGGTGTCTCAATACAACTATTTAAAGGGGAGTAAAACTCAGATGGGTATGCAATAGCATCATGATTTGGATTATTTAGGGAACTGTGCAATTTATGATTAACAAGAAAAGTTAGTAACTAGGAAGTAGTTGGTTTTGGAGTAATCTCTAAAATGTGTACGTACTGTGAAATAGGTCTCAATGGAGAAGTTTCTAGATGATTGGATTCATCCAGGAAGGGAGTGACATGAGAGAGGTAGTACTGGCTGAAGTGATGTTTCTAAGGACAAAATCAAAAAAGTTTACTCCTCTGGTGGACGGGGAGAATATTTGGCCTAAACAATGTGCTGAAAGAAAGCCTAGACATCTCTGGATATATGTATTATTTTTGTATAAGTTAGGCAATTGATGAAGTGATAGTAAACATCTCCCATGAGAAAAAAACATGTTAAGTTTAATGATACACTTCAGATTAGCCTCGGTATTTTATGTATTGTGAGAGGTACATAAATGGGGAGTTTCGATTAGCAATAAAGAGATTGTTGGTTTTATTGAGTGTCAGTAAGAATTCAGTAAGTTCCAGATTAATATTGTGCAGGATTTGATGAGAAATGGTGGAATTGTGAATAGGCACTTAAAGGTAATCAGGGAGTGCAGTCACTAAACTAAAACCAAGTTTCAGTAACTGCACAAATATGGATACTTTCAAAGGTAAGGACGCCTCAAGTCTGGATATTTTGTTGTTTAAACATCCTGAACTAAGCAGTGATGCAGTGACATTCTTTGAAATGGAGTTTGGTTTGTGGGGCTGTCCATAAACTAAACTTTGATTAAATTAGGCTGTATGGGGAAGCAAAGGTTTAATAAATATTTTTTTTTTGTGTGTGTGTGTGTGTGTGTGTGTGTGTGTGTGTGTGTGTGTGTGTGTGTGTGTGTGTGTGTGTGTGTGTGTGTGTGTGTGTGTGTTCTCTGCATCTCACTCAGGGTGGAAAGTGAAAGGTCGTTCATAGCCATACATGCAAATCCAAGGTATGCAAACCCAAGGTCATATTCATATTTGGAGACATGAAGAGTTCTAAGTGGTAGGATTTTTAATTATAGCAACACAGGGGCAGCACAGTTTTGCCCTGTCCTTGTCCAGACAAGAGAGTGTGCTGTAATTGTATCTGACAGTGGGATCACCAGTAACTTGGACTAATTATTTTATTTACTAGAATTTGTTGACTGTGGTAGAATACTGATCCAACAGAACTTTTTCAAGTCTGTCTGTTTGTTACAAAGCTGCATTACACAGGTTAAGTCAATCAAGAATAAAATTAAAATAATGCAATATAAAGAAACAATATCACCAGTACAGTGCCAGCAGAATGATATTTACAAAATTAGTATTTTCAAGGGTATGTTTTGAAATGCAGGGCTTAATGTAGTTGTGCATTAGATTTAAATGATGTACTTTACTAGAATATGTGCCAAAACTAGAGTACCCTAGGCATGCAGTCTTACAGTCTAGGCATTAGCATTAGTCCTTTTTTCCCATTTTATACATGGAGCTGGGGTGTCACATCAGCAGTGACCATCACCTAGAGCCAATGTTCATGCCATTGAGTAGCTACCCCTATCTTGGTCATTGTTCCATACCACACAAACAAATGCTCACTCATACCTACAGCCAGTTAAGGGTGTCCAGTCCATCTACTGGATATGTTTGGAATGTAGGAGGAAAACAGAGCACTTGAAGAACATCCAGAAAAAGACAGGGAGGACATGCAGGCTCTGCACCAGCCAAGAATCAAACCAGAAATCCTCTTACTGTGAGATGATAATGCTACTCACTGAGCCAGGTTACATTAAAAGTAGGTGCAGATGTGAAAACTGTTGCAAAAGTGTCTCTTGGTGGCTGAGGTCTGGTGGATAGATGCCTATATGGATTGAGCAAAGATATCTTACTACCTTAGCATACATAGGTGAAGCATTGTGGTGTTCTTTTTTGACATTAGGTGGTATAGAAAGGTTTGCCTACAGTTAGAATAAATAATCACATCTCTTACCAGTATAACCTGCATGTGATAGAAGTAGTGGGCAGTCAGTAAACATGAAACAGTTGTTATATTTCCTCAAAAAATTTAGTTATGACAGGCTGGCTAAAGAAGAGGCTTGAACAAGCTGGAACTCTACAGAGATAGATATTGCTATCCAAAGGGTGATATATCAGCAACAGTTAATATTATTTATGAAAACAAAACAAAACATATTGCAGGCTAAAGAAGTTATGCTGACTAGTATAGAAACCATAGGACAGGAGCTACATTATCTAATGTTAGTTTATAATGAAAGTTACATTAACAGCAAGGAACTTCTATGAGACAGCTGAAACGTAGAAGGTTTGAGTTGGCTGAGACAGTAGAAGACATGACGTTGATTGAAAGTGTGATTTCCAAACTAATGATATGGACTGAGCACAAGGAATAGTAAAAATGAGCAATCATCAAATATCACTTCTCAAGGAAAAGCAGCTATTATTCCAAAGAGTAACTTCTGAACCAACGCAACTATTACCAAAATACAGTGCACAGCATAAAACATTGTATCACAGTAAACTGAGTCCCATACAAATAAAACAAGGGAAACAAATTAGATTCAGGAATGGTTTCACTTAAATAATATTTTTAATTAAAATATGAAGGAGAAGAAGCCATCAGCCTTACCTTGTTGCAGGAAGTAAACTTGCCAAGAGAGCATTAGAATTGTTGTAAAAAGTAGTATGGATAACAACACTCTCAATACTCACGACAAGTAATATGAATCCAAAGATTTATGCTAGTTGACTATATGCCATACTGGACTGTGAAACATTATGTGCAGTGCAGCAGAACATGAAAGAGGAATGGACAGTGCAACAGTCCATAAATTAAAAAAGTAATGGCTCCTTCCAAGATGGAAGTCAAACAATCAGTGTCAGAACTGTGCCTCCTGCTGAGATGGAAACCAACCAATGAGTGGCAGGTACTAACAAACTGAATCTTATCCACAATGATGCAGAAGCAATGTATTGAACATCTTACCTAATAGGAAACAGTCATAAGCCCTAAATTCCACGCTGCTTGAGATCAGCAGGTACAGACATGTATAATGAACATAGGTCATTACTCAGGACGTTCAGGGGTCTTACAACAGGCAGTGTCCATCCTTATTTTCCTTTCTTCTTGTTTGCTTAAGGTGTACTACATTATGGAGTCTGCACTCAACACAAAAAACAGCAGGTGGTACAATAGTATGGAATTTAATCAAAAAGGGCTCCTGCTGGGAGAGAAACAAACCATTTGGTGGCAGGTACAAGAAACAATTGGCTCCTTATTGCAGTTTTGAGACCCATAACTGTAAGTCCTGAAATTATGAAAAATAGGCAGCAAAAGCAAAGGAAAACTCTGAATTTCCAAAATTGCTGTACTCCCTTTGAATATATTTTTGCAGGGAACAATCCCTTCTGCACCCTTCAAATGTGGGAGACTGCACTCCCCATACACAAGCTACTTTTATATACTAGCTCAGTGAATGATGCATCTTGGGGTATGGGAATTACTCCAAAACATGATAATCTTAGGATTAGTATATGATAACTCTGTTTTCACACATTCAATTGTGTTGTTCGCAGATTCACATTTTTAAGTCTCAGAATTCCAAACTGCTACCAAAATTACCACTTGCCCACAATATCTGTGAAACAATGTCTCTTCTTTTCCTCTTATAAGAGGCAATCAAGAACATTGAATCATATACTACTTGATTTCAGAAAGTCCAGATGCGTACCATGATTGTAGGTCACTTGCCTGGTCTTTTTTATTTGATGATTGCATAATAAACCATATTGTACAGTTCTCTTATCAGAATTAGCATGGCATAGCAACTAGTATAAGGCCAAGATGGCAAATAAACTATAATACCAAAAGTAATGTAAAAAGCGCCATGTAATCAGAGGTACCATTTTGGAGTATAACACTGTCTGAAATTCTTATAATGGGGTTACATGGATAGCTTAATTGTAACTGCTGGAAAGTTTGCTATGACTTTTAGACAACTGCTGGCTATCACTAGAAGATTTTTGTTCAACCTGTAATAGATGTTCTTCAACATATTTTTATACAGTGCAGATAATCTGTATCTCTTGCAGCAAGCTAACTAATGACACTGCAAATATTAATCACTAAGGATTTTTTATGTACGTGCTACCAAACCAAGTTATGGAAAAAACTTATTTTTCTCAAAAACATCAGGCAACAAATAATATCCCTTAAAATTACAAAACCATATATTACAAAAACATCTATGCAAAACAAATACTGAGGCTCTTTCCTAAGTAAAGTAAAAGTGCCATCCCGGGTGGCTGCCTTCCCTTGAAATTGCACTCTGCAAAGCTACACTTGCTCTAGCATTACCTGCCAGTCGCATAGAGGGAATTCCATATTGGTCCTGAATGCCACCCCCCCTCCACTTTTTCACTAAAGTTAGAAGCAATTTCTGGCTACTCCTGGGCAAGTCTGTCAAGACATGCCTTCTCCTGCTCAAATCTGAAATGCTGTTCCATATTTTTTTTAAATAAGAATGCAACGGCTCAAAGCTTCCTTACTTCTCTTCTTGGTACAGTGCAATTTAATAACTCATCCTCATTACCCAAGGAAACAGACTGCATTTACTCAAGTGCCAGCAAGGGGACTCAGTCTCATTAGCTTATTTAATCTAAAGTTCACCTTACACACTTGTTTCTGACCTTGAAGATGTGCACACATAGCATTAACAATTAAGGGGGCATAGTTTTTTTATTCAAATAATTTTTATTTTCAAATAATATTATAAATTTTCCATAGTATTTTGTATATATTATGAATAACTATATACAATACTTACAACAGTCTGACCGAGTAATATTCATTATAAACAATTACTGAACAAAAGTATCATTCTAGTTATCAGAGTGATTCTGTTGAATTATTGCAGATTGTCTATCAATGATAATACTTTTTCCATGGATTGTTAACTAATGGCCTAGGAAAAATCCTTAGTTCTTTAATTCTGATTTCCATAAAAGCTGAACTCATTAGAAGAGTGTAGAAGTCATCCATGGATGGTGATATGTTTGAGTTCCATCTTCTGGTTATACATTTCCTTGAAATTGCGAGTATTGTCCATAATAAATACATATTTGTTTCATTCAAGTGTAGACCTTAGTTCACATTTAAAAGAATCAATGCTATAGATAAGATAAAGGATTCATTAAATAGAGCCTGTAAGAAGTTTTTAATTCCATTCCAGTACTTCTTAATTTTAATACAGTCATAAAAAATATGGTTCCAATCTACCTTATTTATCTGTTTACATCTCCAACATTTTCCATTTGTGGAATTACTAATTTTGGTAATTTTATCTGGGGTTAGAAATGCTCTGTGAAGGAATTTTCAGTTAAATATTCTCCAGTAATGTGTTATAGATGTGTGTTTTACTGATAGTAATATATTTGCTTTGATTTCTTCTATTAATTGTAGCAAGTGACCTTTTGATATATATTGCCAACATGATATTTAGGTGTTGTTTTATAGTTTATTAGTTCTTTATATAAATTTGAGATACTAATTTTCATGTTAGAATCATTGTATATAATATCATATAAATATTTTATAAGTTTTGGTATACCTGTAAAGGAATAATTTTTGATTACTCTGCATAAACCTTTGGAGTATATTAGGATGCTTTGTAGAGTTAACCAGTCTTGTGATGAGATTTCATAAGTTGTTTTTATCATATGTATATCTAAAACTTTTAATTCTTTAATGCACTGTAACCAACAACATTTTTTTTCTGTTCCCAAGAAGAAATAATTTCTCCATATATTTTATGAGGATACGTTTTTGTTATGATGAATAGTGTTAATAGGTCATACCAGAGTTTTAGATCTATATTTACATTGATGAGTTTCCTAAATGAATAAATATAATAGTTAATCTGATGCATTTTAGTGTGTTTTGTTATATTGTATTGCA
This sequence comes from Protopterus annectens, assembly GCF_019279795.1. Classification (NCBI taxonomy): domain Eukaryota; kingdom Metazoa; phylum Chordata; order Ceratodontiformes; family Protopteridae; genus Protopterus; species Protopterus annectens. Next base: position 672,122,216 of record NC_056730.1, on the reverse strand, counting down.
TAGTCATACTTAATATGTACCAAGGTTTATTAATGTATCTATTATTGAAATTTTTTTCAGTAAATTAGATAAATTTATTGATATAACAGTTAGTAATTCTTTCCAATTGGCAGTATAATTAGGGTTTATCCAATCTATAATATTTTTAAATATGGATGCTTTTACGTATGATTCAATATCTGGAAAGTTTAGTCCTCCTTGTTTCCATGGTCTGATATGGTGTGTTAAGGCTATTCTGTTTCTCTTAGGGAACCATAAGAATTTTGTTAGTCATGAATTTATTTCTTTAAGAAGACATCTTTCTGGAAGTAGCTGAATTGCTAATACTACGTACAGAATCTTTGGCAATAAAACCATTTTTATTAATTGTAGTCTGTCTTCAAAGGTCAATATTATGTTCTTCCACTTTTCCACATATCTTTTGATTGTGTTGATAATATTATTATAATTTATAGATGTTAATTCATTTATATCTTTGCATAAAACAATTCCTAGATACTTCAGTGTTGATTCTTGTTTCCCTATGATATGATTTGCCTTGACTTGTAGTTTCTTTTGATTATTTAAAAATATGAAGTTTGATTTTGATCTATTAAAGTGAAGACCTGAAGTCATATAAAACTTCTCAAATAATATATCTAGTTCTAAAGTCTCTTTGGAATTAGATAAGGTTAGTAATATATCATCTGCAAAGAGCATTATTTAAGAATTATATTGACAATAAACATCCACCCCTCTTATTTTTGAATTGTTCATATTGAATATGCAAGGATTTCAATGGCCGAAGCAAATAGAATAGGTGACAAGGGACACACTTGTTTGGTTCTTTTTGTGATGTAAATGGATTTCAAGATAAAAGGGCCTAATTTAACATAAGTTAAGTTATGTATATATATGTTTTTTAAGAGATGAATAAAGGGAGGAGGGGATTCAAATGGGTCTACTTCCTGTTGTCGTAAGCTGACAATATCGAGTCTGATATTGTCGGCACGACAATATTGAAAGTGAAGAACATTGTGCAAGTAAACGGAAATCTCCATAAGGGGAGATTTCCATTTACCTCAATGGAGTGCAGTGTTGGAGTTGGTATATTTAAGTAGGGGGGTTGTGCGGGGTGCAGCCCCCCACAAGGGGGGTGCAGGGGTGCTTGCCCCCCTGCCTACGCCATTTAGTTTTTTTAATTTGTTTTTTTTTTACATTATTCGATGTTTTACTTAATCGATCAATAAAGTACGACCTTTATTGATTCAATTAAGTAAACTTTCGATAACATGATATAGACGTGATTCAAATAATTTTAAAATTCTAAATAAATAATCCCAATTTAAGAAGTCAAAGGCTTTCACAGTGTCTAATCCTATTATGAGAGTTTCTTTATTTTCCTTATTTACGTAATCTATTAAAGTGGTATCCTTTTAATATTGTCATGGGTATGTCTATTAAATATAAATCCAGTTTGATCATTAATTATTGTTTTGGATAATGGTATTTTCATTCTATTGGCTAAAAGTGACATAAATATCTTATAATCATTATTTAGTAATGATATAGGCCTTTATGAATTACAAAGTTTCGGTATTTTCTTTTCTTTTAGAATTGGAGTGATTAAAGAATATTTCTAGGAAGGTGGTACTATTGCTTGTGATTGGATCTCTAATAAGGTTTTATGAAAGAGAGAAATTATTGTTGAAGGAAAAAGCTTGCATATTTCCATGATTATACCAGCTAGTCCTGTTTTTTTTTTTTTAGTTTTACCTTCTTTTATCCTATCAGTATATAGGTTTTTTTAGATCTAGTTTTAGTTCTTTTGAATTTTTTTATATTGATAAAAGCTGTATCCAAATTTAATTGTTTGGTATATAAATTCTCATTTTTAAAGTGTTCAGAGTAGTGATTCCTGAATGCATCAAGGATGTCTCCTATATCTGATACTTCCTTTCCTTTCTTTTCATGGTATATATTGTTAATGTTATTTGATTTAGAATGTATTTTGACTCTTGTGGATAAATTATGTTAATATCTGGGAGAGGTAGCCAAGGAATTTATTTTTAATTTTTCTAATGCTTTTTTGTTATGATTTTACTGACAAAAGTTTGGATTGTATGTCTAATAATTCAGAGTCCCAGTCTCTGACTTTGTTTTATACCAGCTAAGAGTTTTGCTAAATATATAAGCTTTTAATATAACTCAGATAGCAGCCAAGGTTTAAATTCTTTAATTTTTGTGGTATATGAAGGCATTCTAGAAGATAGAATTAATGGTTTAAAATCAATTTGAAGTTTTAGTATCAAAAAGTTATGATCTGAGCAAGGGCAAAGAGCAATTGAGAAATTAATGATTTTTGAATGTAAGTCCTGAACAACAAATATTTTATCTATTGGGTTCCAAATCTATGATCGTGATAGAACAATAGGGATGTATGTTCTTTCAGTTTAAATGCATCTATTAAATGAAATGACTCAACACATTTTTTTAAAGATTTTGAGATACAAGATGTGCATTTTGGTCTCTGGTTGGTAGTTTCAGAGGCATCTAGGATACAGCTGAAGTCTCTTCCTATTATTAAATTTCCCTTGTAATTATTGGAAATAAATTCTAAATGTTTTTTAACTGTTCCTACTCCAATACCAGGAAACCAGTATAGGTTTGCTAGAGTCCATATTCTATTGTTAAACTTAATTATTACAAAGGCTATTAGACCTTCTTTGTCTTCATATTTATAAATAATTTCTGGGGTGATTATATTCTTTTTCCATAAGAGTGTTACTCCTTTTGTCTTTGATTTATAGGAGGATTGATCTAAGATCGTATATTCCTTGGGGTTCCATGTATATTTATCATTTGTTCTGAAATGCATTTCTTGAAGAAAGACTACTTGTGCTTTGTTCAGCTTTAAATATGTCAGTGCATTTGATCTTTTGTTTGGATTATTTGAGCTTTTGGCATTTAAAGATAATAAAATCAAATCCATATCAAATAGTTATTGGAAAAATAAGCTTTTATTGTCATTATAGCTTTTAAACAGTGTTCTCTGATAACTATAAAAAGTATGTTTGTGTGTATCTTTTTAAGAAAACATTGTTGGTCTTATTTATTTTATGAATGCAAATGAAGTAGTTTTTTGATCAGGCTTAAGAAGAAGTTTTTTTTTATAATAATAGAATTAAAATAACAACTAGTAGTTTAACTAAGATCCCTACTAAACATGGAATGAAAATCATTCCTAATCTAATAGGTAAACATAGGTCTGTTAGATTATCACTCATACATTTAGCAATCACAAACAACTGACCTTCATAAGTTATTGTATGGAGAATATTTTGAAAAAAAGAAAAAAAAATCTGAATTGTAAGATATTCTGTATACCAGAAATACTGTCTTTGGCAATATAATCAAAAATTTGTTACTCTAGAAATATATGGTGTATGATTACTTCTATGGAATTCTTAGATCATAAGATGTATTTACATTCAGATGGTAAGTTTGATATTAATCAAATGGGAATATTATTATTAAATTAAAAAAAGGCAAAAAGACACTAGGCACTGAAATTCACTTGATTTAATAAAGTTAGTGCTTTTGTATTGACCAGTGTCAATAATTTATCAGACAAATTAAAAATGTAAAAGCAGTTACTTATATAGCAGCAATCAAACAGTCACTTGATACTAGTCAGCTGATCCAAAAAAATTAAACAGCCCCTATGCACACTTAAAACAACGGTAAACTGTTAAAAATACATCTAAAATATGGGTTACTTCTTAAATAAAAAAATATGTTATACAAAAGAATTATTATCAAAAAAATGAATATTGTTAACTAAAGCCTGAGCATAAAAATCATCTCATCAGGCATTCTAACTTCAAAATGCAGGCTATGGAGCAAATATCATTCAAACCAGGATGCCTGAAGGCATCTAAGTTGAACTGCCATAATAGCTCTCTCTGTTCTAACCACAAAGATACTGAGCCCCCTCTTATCTCAACCTCTATATGGTCTATGACTCTGAAAATAAAAGGATGACCAGGGTCGTTTGTTCCGGCATCCTGGTTTGAATGATATTTGCTCCATAGCCTGCAATTTGAAGTTAAAAAGCCTGATGAGATGATTTTTATGCTCAGGCTTTAGTTAATAATATTCATTTTTGGATAATAATTATATTGTATAATATTTTTTTTATTTATGAAGTAACCCATATTTTAGATGTATTTTTAACAGTTTACAGTTGTTTTAAGTGTGCATAGGGGCTGTTGAAATTTTTTGGATCAGCTGACTAGTATCATGTGACTGTTTGCTGCTATATAAGCAACTGCTTTTACATTTTTAATTTGTCTGATGAACTATTGACAGTGGTCGCTACAAAAGCACTAACTTTAGTAAATCTAGTGAATTTTAGTGCCTAGTGTCTTTTTGCCTTTTTTTTTAATTTAGCAGTTTCATTTTGAGTTCTGCTTTCGGGAATATTATTATTCTTTGATTATTGATAACGATGTTTAAATTGTGTTGAATGTATTTCTTCTTATAACTATTCTAATTCAATGTAATATTTATATGATGTCAAATTTTCTATGATGATATTTTGAAAATCATTGAATATAATCACCTCTAATTATCAATTAGCATATTATGTACTTTTGTTGTATAATAATATGCTACTAGATCTTATAAGGCTGTAACATATGAGAGTTTATTTTAATGTATTGGTTATAACCATTTTAAATAGTCAGACTTATTTTGATATAAACAAACACCATGAAACGTTATAAATGTATAAAACTTCAGGTGTATCCAGTTTGTTAGTATATTTATCAATCTTTGTAAAAGAAATAACTATTAACAGTTTTATCATATATAAATTCTACTATTTGATCCTAATAACAAGTGTTTTAAAGTTGCTGAAAGAAGTCACAGGTAACTTGCGAGGTTTTTTGTGCATGATAGGCATAAGATTTTCAGAAAGATTATTCAGTATGAACTATGCAAACAATGTGGTTTTCAAGTAATAACAGTTTGTGAATAATGATTACAAACCTTATAATCAATAAATATATTAAATTAATATTCATCTCTTATACAGATGTATGTGACTACCTTGTCTCATTTTGCTGTTTTTACATTTGTATTTATCAGATGTCATTATAATGTATTTGATTAATCTTCTATTCTGCTGTCTGTCCATAGTATTATTTGTATCCATTCTGAAAGGTGTTTAACAAACAAACCAATCTTCTGTCAAATTCCATATCTATATCAGTTAATTAGTATGCAAAGGCATGTCTCAAGATATTAAATGCAGTTCCCCCGGATTCACAAATCCTCCGTGTAAGACTAAATAAATCTTACTCGGAGGCTGCAGTTGAACAGTATGACGTCAGTGTGCCATGAATATTCATGAGGGCATGCTGACTCTACCCCAAGTCTAACACGGACTGTGCAGGCAAGCAGGGGGCGTGTCCGATTGCCGAGCAGTCTAAAGGTCCACGCCCCTGCAAGTGTGTGAAATGCAAAATGTCAAAACATAAGAGCGAGTCCGCTCGAATGTGCATGTACCCAACACCACACTCCCTGACATAGTAAACTCCCAGCATAGTCATAAAAAGTAAAACATTAATGTTTTGTTTTCTAATTCCCGATATAGCTTCCCGTATTTGCGCGTGTGTGCGCGGGTGTGCCCATTGCTTAGCTGCAGTTAGCAATTTCGACATGGAAGAGCATAATAAGTAATGTGTATGCAAATTACACCAAATAGTAATAGCATAGTGGTAGAGCATTCACACAAAGAGGAGGCATTCACGGTTCGAGTCCCACCACTCCCCTTCCTATTTTATGTTCAAAATGAGTATATGAAATAATCCCTGACATATATGATTAAACTCTTACTAAGAAGCATTGAAATGGCCTATGTATCATTGAACAAAATGTATATTTTTAAAGGAACCTGACATATAATTGTCCGCAGTTAAGCTACGCTTTACCCAGAGCAATATAATTGCCCGCAGTTAAGCAGCGCTTTGCCCAGCACAATATAGTTGCCTGTAGTTAAGTAGTGCCTTGCCCAATGCAATATAGTTGCCCATAGCTAAATAGCGCTTTACCCAGCACAATCGGTTTGCGTGGAGGTGCGCGCCGTGCCAACCAGCGCACCGTCGGGCAATGTGGAGCAATGTAGAGCAAAGTTGCTTAAACACAGCCACACCCCCTAACCTGTCTGGACAGTAGTAAAATTAAAAGCAATGACAAGGTTTGAACCCAGGACACTGTGTATTACAATCAAAGTACTGAACCACTAAGCCACGAGAGCTTAAGATAAACATCCACTGTTAACATATATATATATATATATATATATATATATATATATATATATATATATATATATATATATATATATATATATATATATATATATATATATATATATATATATATATATATATATATATACATACATATAAATGGTAGATTAACCATTGCTAAGGAGGTCTGCAGTCAGCCAAGAATGCTTAAAAATGGCCAATCCAAAAAAAGTGTGGAAAAGGCGGCATATTTAAGCTCCATAGGGGGGAATAATTGCCATAACTGATTGTAGCTCCCATCTGCAGTTAGAATGTCTGGTGCTGGAGAGGGTACTCACTTTAGAGCGCAACGCTGGGGTATCGAGGAGTCAAAATACATGGTTTGCCTCCTAGTCCATCGTCATGAGTCTCGACTCCTGCAGGACCAGTTCCAAGGGATGGAGTATAAGGCAGAGGCTTGGAACCAGTTGGCTCATGAACTCACCAGTGCCACAGGCGTCCCTCGGACTGGTGAGCAGGTCCGTCACAACCATGCAGACCTGAAGAGATGGAAGCAGGATCTTCTGAACCAATGGATCCAGGAGGCCCGTCATATGCAAGATGCCCCACTACTAAGTAGGTAGCCATGGAATGCAGTATGTAAGACATGCTAATATAGTCTAAATAATGGATAGGTATGTCTCAATATCCCTTCATTTACTTCACAGCTGCAGGTGTCCATGCTATGAATCAGCAAGCCTATGCAGATAGGCTGCTAAGGCTGCACCACCAGGCAGGTTAGTAATTATTCTGCATGTATTGTTATATAATATATGTGAGAGAGCATGACAAAAGTGTTGTATCCCAATAATACAGCTATAAAATGCCCTGAATAAATTCTCTGCATGTATTGGTATATAACATAAGTCAGAGAGCCAGAAATAGAGTGTACTAACCCAGCAATAAAGGTAAAATAAGTCAGGAATACTATCTCTGCATGTACTGTCATATGATATAAGTGGGCAAGCCTGAAAAAGTGTGTTGTAACCTATCAATAAAGGTATAATATGTCCTGAATAGGTCTCCCATATGCACTGTAATATCAAATAAAGGAGAGAGCCTGTAGAAAAGAGTGTTCAATGTAATTAATAAAGGTATAATACTTGGAGTGTGTCTGTGTCACTTGCTTTGAAATGTTGTTGTACCCTTGCATTAAATAAATAGTACTGTTGTATTAGGTGCTGTCAACCCACAGTTGTGCAGTCCCATATGAAGTGGATGAATGAAGTGCCAGTAGCTGTGAAGCATATAACATTAATTCCCTGAATAAATTCCCTGCATGTACTGTTATATAACATAAGTCAGAGAGCCAGGAATAGAGTGTAGTAACCCATTAATAAAGGTAAAATAAGTCTGGAATACTATCTCTGCATGTACTGTCATATAAAATAAGTGAGCGATCCTGAAAAAGAGTGTTGTAACCTATCAATAAAGGTATAATATGTCCTGAATAGGACTTCTGTATGCACTGTAATATCAAATTAAGGAGAGAGCCTGTAGAAAAGAGTGTTTAATGTGAATAATAAAGGTCTAATACTTGGAGTGTGTCTGTGTCAGTTATTTAGAAATGTTGTTGTACCCTTGCATTCAATAAACAGTACTATTGTATTAAGTGCTGTCAACCCACAGTTGTGCAGTCTTATATAAAGTGGATGAAGGAAGTGTCAGTAGCTGTGAAGCATATAACAGTCCTCAACAATTGTTAAATGGCTGTCATGCATAAGTAAATCTGGCACACGAGTAGCTTGTCAAGGTGTTCACCAGAAATGTGAGTGTGCTACATGAAATGTAGGGTTCTGTAGAAAATTAAGTGAAAATGTCACATGAACACATCCAGATGTGTAGATACATCAATATATAAATAAAATACAAGTATGTAGCAGTAACATCTGCAGCGTGGACAGTTACTATGTCAGATATAGGTCAGGTATATAATGAACTAGCCAAACCCATTACACAATCTAATGCATGTTGCCTAGTGTAATAATACATGTAGGGGATATACACCTGCAGTCAATAGGAATGTAGTGTAGAGTAAAAGTAGTAATAAGATGTTAATGGATGTTACTTTTTACCCCCTACTCCATGTGCATAAACAATGCAATTCCACACTTCAATGGGTATGTTTAATCTCATAACATTTGTTGGGACATATGTCCTATTGTTCAATAAAAATCTGATTTTTCTTTGATGCATGTGCCCTGTTCAAACACCACAATCTTGGTGGCCTGTTGCCACCAATCATCCCTGCATGCTGTTGTAATGTCCACTGTTGTTCAATATATGCATGTGTTATGCTTGCTGTTCAACTGTTGTAACCCTGGTGCTTTGGGTTAATGGGAATATTACTGCATGCTGTTACAACTAATTTGGAATGCTGTTGTCTATGTTGTAATTAAACACACCTAATCACAGAGCATATGGGAAGGCCGGTCCCACCTGTCCCTCCTCAGCTGGCAATTGCACCTGGCACCAGCATGTCCGGTGCCCAGCCCAGGCTACCCTCCTCTGTTGGTCCTGTGCCACCTTCGGGTGGAAGCGCTGCAGGGGATGGGGCTCGTCCTCCCCTGCAAGCATGAGTGGAGAAGGGCCACCTGTCACCCTCCGAAGGGTCCGGGTTGTGGTGCGTAAGGAGATCCAGCGTTTACTCACTGATCCCCTATGCCAGCTCAAGGCGAGAGTGGCGTGACTCACAGGTGAGCCTGCCCCTCCTACACAGCCCCCAGCACAGTGACCCTCGGGTCTGTGAAGGTTCAGTGGTGACTGCCCATGAGTGGGGATCTAAGTCCCACTGTTACCATCTGTGGGCTCATGGGCTTGCGATTTCCAAACATCCGTCCCCGTTAATTGTGTTCACCCACCCCATGTGTCATACTCCACCCCTGTATGTGTCCTGTTTGTCTTGTCTGTTTACCTCCACAACCTACCTACCCAAATATACCTACTTCCCCTACCTCACTTTCCACTCTCACCTGAAAAAAAAAAAGGGCAATCTGTACCCACAAAAAAATTGCGCCCCATACATAGCTGCCCATTTCGCACACATGTCTGCTGGACATGTAAACTGATAATTATAATTGTCAGTACAACATACTTTGTTGTCATCACCCCTCTCCCAGGGGTGGAAGGATTCAAATTCCCCTCAAAATTCATTGCATATGCACAGCTGTTGCTGTTAAAGAAATGGGCAGCTATGGACCTTCCCTACACCCGTCCTGCACATCCCAAGCTTGTTTTCCTACTGTTTTCCCTCTTTGTGCCCCCTTTTTCACCACTTACCTATCTCCCCATTTTCTTTTCTTTCAAAGAAATTAGCGCAGGGGTTAGCGGGAGTAGCACTTTTAAGCAGTAGTAAGCGAGTTTAAGCGAGTGTGCACATGTGTGCGCTTAGCTAAGCATCACTAAGCGTCACGCAAACCCGCGCAAACCCACTTACAACTGCCTAAAAGTGCCTTAGTCACTCTATGTCAGGGCCCTTGTTCTGCTCAGCAGCAAAATAAAACATCTCTGCCAGTCTGGAACCCCAGACCTTGGACACACTAGACTGCATGAAGTACCACTAAGCCACAACAGATATACAATAACTTGGTGCTGAAATAAATAAATCATGCATTACAATGAGTGAATGTAAAGGAAAAATAGGAAGGCCATAACACAAAGCTTGTTCTCTGGATCTTTACCAGCAATAGTTGTGGAATTGCATTACAGGACTGTGATGTGAGAAGCAGACATTCAAGCAGCAAATAAAGTTACAGAGGCACTTTACAACCCCCACACAGTATCAAAGCAGGACAAACAGTAGCATATCTGATTAGGGCAGAGGCCATACTTAGTAACTGTGACTACTTTTCAGGGATGTCCCTGATTGTGAAACATATTTTAGCTGTGTCCCTCTGAATCCCTCTGAAAAGTACTGACGTCAGTCAGAAAGGTGGGGTATTACACAATGAATACTGGCAATAGTAACAGTAGACACCACCCCTACTTCATAAAAGGAGTACTAATCCATATGCACTGCTTCACTCAAGTCTACACTTACTGTCCCTATTATGTGTAAGGTGTACCTCCCTTTTAACTACCTATCCCTGACTCCATGCAAAAATGTATCTGAGTGTTTAATAGGCCTGGCAGAGGCACAAACACATAGGCATATAAGCTATTCTGTTGTTACACACTCTGCAAATAGCTTTGGTAGGACCTCCACAAGCATACCCTTATGTAGGAGTACAACACAGAAATACCAAAGGATGTAGCCATGTACTGGTAGCAACTGCCTGTAACAATGCCATTGTACTAGTCCTGAAAACACCTGTGAGTTGCACAGACAAAGAATAACAGTGTAACTTCTGGCTACCATCTGGATAGGTTCACAGTTGAGAACTATGCAGACAGACCACCTGCCTTGATAAACTAACAGGTACACACAAATCATTTAAGTCCAGTAAGATAATATTCACACAGTAATACATAATGCTCTCTGTATGTAAGAATCCCCCCCCACAATTAAAATATACTTGTGTGTTTAGGGTCTACCAAGGGTGTAGGTAGGCATAGTCAGTACTGGAATAATTGTCCAGTTGTCCTGAGAACCCTGTGCTAATGTCAACAATAAAAAACACAAACCCTGCAGAAGTGAGTACATTAATATTCACAGTATAACAGTTCACAAACAGTTCATGTGCCAAAAGAATACTTCTCAATAACTACATTTGTATGGCAGTTAATTATATGAGTACAAAATAAACTACATAGTCACATAAATGTTGTGTAAGCATTTGTAGGGGTGAGTTAAACTCTACACTGATAGCTCTGTACTGGAAGTGGCAACAGTCAGGTCTGAGTACAATATGTACATCACTGTCTACACCTCCAGCTTCATTAATAAGACATGTACCAACCTTCTGACTTACACAACAGTGTCCACAGCAAACAAGCATGGGCCCCACCCTGGAAATCTGAAAGGGCTACACCTACATACCTTAGCAATTTATAGCATTGGGTTGCTATGACAGTGAGTACTGCAATTACCACACAGCAAGCTGTATGCATTTACCAAATGCTGGGCACCAATTGGTGCAGGGGGCATCACATGCACATGTGCAGATACCTATAAAAGCAGATTGTACTTGCTATCCCCACATGCAATCATTACATTGCACGTTTCAGCAACTGTAGAACTAACCAAAAAAAAAAAAAAACTTAAGTAAAAAACTTTACTTAATAAAAAAAAAAAAAAAATGTCAAAGCATACACAGATGGACCTGAAAGGGACAAACAGGTATGTAGCAGATTTGTAGTTACCGGCAAGTAGTAGATGTTTATGAATAGTACCATACATACTCTGCATATGTGGCAGCAGTAGGTATGTATGCACTGATGCTGTGCATAACTACTGCCATGGAGAAATTAATATGTAGCTGTGTGCAGTGGGACATAACTGTGACATATGTAGCTCAGCATTATATGTCAAACATCTGAACATGTTATCTATGGTCTGTACAGTACTGTTTATAATGGCAGTTTTGGGGAGTAGTGCAAACACCTATATAAACTTGGATGTGACAGAGTAAGACATGCATGATAGTCACATAATGTGTAGCTTAGCATTGGCAACTGCTGTACCAGGCTAGTATAGTAATGTAGCATTTGCAGCTATATATACTGCCTGTACTATTACTGTATGCACACATGTGACAACTGTCCATGTTGTAGCAAGGCCCAACAGGTCATCCGTGAGGTGTACAGACTTACAACAGTATGGACCCTGTGTGTGTATGGTACACACATATGGAGAGCTATATGTGTGTCTGATATATTAGCATCTGATCATGTGCATAGAGCAAGGCACATACTGCAACTGTTTGTGAAGGGTGGACATTTATATGTTGGTGCAGGTTGTTATGTGCATATTTAAATGTAGGTTGTAGTGTGTGTTAAACAAGACAGCATACAGTACTGGCATATGACATGTGGTGTTTAAACGCCATGGGTATGATTTGTTAGGTTTGTAGTCTTCCAGATAGGGGCTCCTGCTAAAGATACATGGGCTGAGAATACCTTCCATGCATTCTACACAATATCATTACATAACTGTATCCCTCTCAACCTTTGCATAATTGATATTGCCACCATGAAAGGTGGACTGTATATGTTCCTACATGTATATCTATATGTACACCAATGGATGGTCATATGTATGCTCAAGCTCAATGTTGTACACGTATTGCCATCCCTTTTGTTAGAAACCCTGTACCCATGAACTACCACATACGTGGTAGTGTACTCAACACCGAAAGTGTGATAAGAGACTATGGGACACAGGTGGACAGTAGTGTCTGTTTTGATAATCACAGTGCCACACTAGTCATGTAAAATGAGTACGGTCAACATGTCATCAGGAAAGGTGTGTCATCCATGGAAAAAGATGTCAGTGTTCCATTCTACTTATCAGTTATAACACCCATCATAGAGTACAATGGCCCTGTTGGTATGTACCTCAGAAGACTTCCACAGCAACTGTAGATGCTAGACACATACCTCACAAAGAGTATTACCAGACTCAAACAGATGCCCTATGCAGACTGTCTTACAAAACCACAGCTACACTGTGTCGCATACCGCCTACACAGAGGCTACCTCTGCCTAACATACAAAGCTATGCCAAACCCACAGGTGTTGGACATGCTCCATATAAACAGATGAAACTCCATACAAGCTACACACTGTACTGATCTAAACCTTGTAACGTCAAAAAGCAGAACATGCTGGAGTGGTACATTATCATCTCAGACACATACCATACTCTGGAACTAACTACCTATCAATAGCAAATGAAGGTCCTCATTAGCAGTTGCCATGAATAATCATGATGATTGGATGTGAGATAGGAAACACAACCCGGGAATCACCCCTGTGGCTCTGCATGACAGGGGCACATGAGCCAACACTACATGGATGTTGAAGGGCAGAGTACCATATGGCTAGGCTTCCATAGGCCCTATGGAATATAGCCTATTAGCTACCTAGGACACGATACACACGCATGTACTTGTTGCATTACTTGCTATGTGAGGTTGACTGGGTGTGATGGAGAATGTGTAGGCAAATGTGTCTCAGATGTGTATATGTGTGATAGCCTAGTGGGAAACTGTGTATATCATGTTATGTAGTGTTGTAGCTCTAATCCCAGCAAAAGCTACGTATGCTATTGCTAGGCAGGAAAACCAGTATGGCATACAGTGTGACGTAGTCCCATGGTGTTGACTGGAGTGTGCCATTGTAGGCTACAGCAGCACATGTATGCTTATTGATAGTTAACACTAGTGAATACAAATCCCGTATGAACTGTAATACTACCTGAAGCTGTAGGCCTTAACAGCACAGTATGGTTTATATCCACATTGCTTGGAAACACTGTTTTGTTTGTTACATGTAGTCCTCACACATTACATACCCCAGGCATGAGGTTTTGTAGGTGCTGACACACAGTACTGTATGGTACACAGGTAAAAGTAATCTGGGTTGCAATACCTTTGTGTCTTGTAGGTATGTCTGATGTGTGTGTGTGGGTATGCCTGTAACATGGCCTCGGTGGTATGTGTGTCACAGGATATAAATGCATATCTAGCAACATGTATAGTGTAGTACAGCAGTATGCCACCTATAGTGATGGTTTCACTTTGTTGCTGTGCAGAACATGGTTTGGTATATAGTATGTGCCAGGCACTGTCAGGCAGTTGTGGGCTGAGCAGTCATATGTGGTATTAAAAGTGTGTATCTACTGACAGCCAATAGGTTGTTATATATGGCATTTCATTGATGTCTGTACTTTAGAATGTTAAGTGTGCCACATGACTTGCTCACAATTACTGTTTTATTGTCTTCCAGGGACAGGTCTCACAACAGGAAACCCGCGTATTCCCCTGAGGAGGAGGAAGTCATTGCAGATGCCCTCATACACCATCACAACCTGCTGTTCTCCAGAACCAGCCAAGACCAGCATGGCCGCACTGCACTGTGGCAGGATGTTGTCCATTGGGTGAATGATGTAGGCATGCATAACCGGACTTATGAGCAGGTATGCCATCACTGCAGTGATTTAATCAGACATGTCCGGCAGCATGCCTCCGATGTCCACAGACAACAGCTTGCCACAGGTGGTGGTGCAGCAACACATCCCCCCCTCACCAGAGTGGAAGAGCTGCTCCTCAGTGTGGTGGCTCCTGGCCAACCAGTACAACAGACCTGTGTCATCATGGAGGCCGGAGTCACCCAGCACGTCGATACAGAGCGTGCAGGTAACATGGCATATCTGTAGACTACTGTTAGCTCAATTGTTAGAACATGCTTTTATCAGATGTGTACTATGTATTCAGAAGATGTGGAGCCTGGTGTCATGCAATACTGATAATTGGGACATAAGCTGTATGCCTGTGACTGTCACCTCTTGTACTACTGTAAAATTGCAAACTCACAGTAGCAATGCCATAGTTGTTGACACTGACAAACTGTCTCATATCCTTGCAGGTCCCTCTGGTGTGACAGCAAGACAGCAGACTCATGCTGGTGAGTGTTCTACATTTCATATAGCATATAACATGTGCATGTCATAGGAGAGTTGTAGGCCATATACACATGTTAAACACGTACACATAGTGCATGCTCTGCATGTTCTCTGTGGGACTATGCACATCCCAGTAACATGAGTAGCTGCCTCAAACACATGCAAAACACAGCATCCCAAACAATTGTGGTACACTGTAGTGGACATTGTATAGGCAGAGTCAATGCATATGCACACAACATACACCACTTTGTCATATGCAGTAAGTGTTAATATGATACACATGGAGTATGTAGACACCTGCTGTAAGGTCATACTCCAGTATCCCAAATGTCATCAACACAGCACACATACTATGCCTGAGGGGCAGAGGCCTATCATGGGGCCATGTGACATGCCTCAACACACAACACAGTCATGTTAGGCAATGCTCACTATTGAACACCTTACATACCCATGTAACAACTGGCTGTGAAATGGTTAATGTAGCCAAAGTGGTGCAGGTCAGGTACAGCAAGTGTGACATACATTAGTGGCCTTGAGTGACCACATGATGCTGCCTGATGATGGTTCATGGTACTACACTACATCCAGTTACAGTAACCACAGTACTACACATAGCATTCATTGCTATACACCTGACAGTTGTGTGCATCCAGCCATGGTATGTATACCTATGAGTGATGGTGCACAGGACATTGGATAGTGTTTCAGACTTGCACTGCAATGCTGTGTCCATGTACACATTGTGTTCCAGGGTGAGGCCAATCATTGAACAACACACATGCATCAACGACATGTATACTGTTATCAGCAAGGACTCTCCACACTCACACTGCATGCTGTTGAGCAACACATATCCTGCATGCTGACGTGTGATAGGACTCTTTGGCTTGTGATATTGCACTCCACCATCAACCACTAATGAATAAGTTCCATATTGCTGTTGGTGTGTGTGTGTGTGTGTGTGTGTGTGTGTGTGTGTGTGTGTGTGTGGTCATGTGTTCATGTGTGCATGTGTGCAAGTGTGCATGTGTGCATGTGTTCATGTGTGCATGTGTTCATGTGTTCATGTGTGCATGTGTGCATGTGTGCATGTGTTCATGTGTGCATGTGTGCATGTGTGCTAACGTCCTGTACAGATGGTAAAGTGTGTTTCCTATCTCCCTCTCACAGGTGCTGAGGTGTTTTTGGATGAGTGCAGCAGGGAACCTGAAGTCACTGCCACAAATAGTGGACATGATGATACATGTGTTGTGGCACAGGCAGGTTTGACAGGGTCTGTCGTTGGTCTGCCAATCGACAGTGCACAGCTTTCCACCCCATCTATGCGCACATACGTACTGCCAATACATCCCTCAACATCAATGGCCTTAGCTGAGGAACAGCATACAGTAGGCATTGACCAGGATAGTGTGGTATCTATGGCACATGCAACCCCACACAACAGCCATGCCCAGACACCTGGAACAGTACCACATAGGCATATGTCCGGGGGTTCTCGTGGGAGCACTGCTGGTCATAATGCCCCTGGCAGACGTGCCCCCACAAGTCTCACAACCTCAGATATGTTCCAGGCTGTAATGCAGGCACAGGCACATATGGAACGGTACACCAGGCAGGGACTAAGGGTGCAGAGGGCTCATAACACCGCTATCAATGACAGTATCCATGACCTTGCCGGTGCCATCCGTAATTACACCAAGGTCATTGATAGACATTGGGGGGAGACAATAGATGTCCTCCGCAATGTAATGTCCATGCGCCAGGGCAGTGCAGGACAGCTGAGACATCAACATGGACGTATGCCAGCAACATCATCAGCTGGCAGTCATCACGGACGACACACAAGTCCCAGCCGCTCCCGTAGTGGCAGTACCAGCCCCAGCAATGTTGGGGCTGGGCTGTCGGCAGACCATCCTAGATGACCACATGCACGTGGCTCTGGCCAGTCCCAGCAGGGACATGGGTCCAGTCGACATCCCTCTGCCTCTGACGATAGTACCCAGTCTGGCTTAGTACCTGATACTGTCCGTGTCACCCCTGCCAGGCACAGGTACTGTGTCCGTGGCCGGAGACAGTGATCTGTACAGCCTGGCAGGTACAGTCTGTGGCTGTCCCACAACCTCCCGTATTTGGCAGCCACAAGGGGGAACTGTGTGCATGCAGACACACACATAAACCCAACACCTAGGGCTAACACATACACACACACATTACATCAACACTGACCCATACTGTACTGTTGTCCCTCAAACACACACACACACACACACACACACACACACACACACACACACACACACACACACACACACACACACACATGTCGATTGGATGGGTCATTGTCGGGCTCTGGCAAACCAATAACACACCCTGTGCATATGATGAAACTGTGCCACCTCCTGTCATTTGAGACATTGATGCAGGAACAGGCTAACATGGTGCTGATGCACAGGGTGACCTCACAGCAGGGTAGCAATTTTAGCATGTTGTCAACAGTAAAGTGTAATGATATCCTTGTAGGTATATCCGAGCAGGCATGATGCATCAAAGCTATGATTATCAATGTAGTATTTTTTACACCAGTGTTAATCCCAAACATGGGTTGTCCGCCCATGTGCCACTTGGCTGATGTGTGTAGCACTGGCAGCATGTGTTGGTGAGTGGACGGTACATGTGTGATGTGTGCAGTACAGATTTGCAGGTGTACATTTGTGAACATGGTGGAAGTGCACTGTCTGCTTGTACGTGCATGGTGGACACATGGGAAGGGTGACATGCCCTGTATTACACAGTGTTAACACTTCATATTTCCTATTGGTGGCCAGTATGCATTTTACTACACATATGTTACAACTTGGGTACATGTGTGTATGACATGGTTTGATGCTATGCTGTGGGTGATACTGTTGATATCGGTCATTGGTTTGCATTCTGGTAGTGTACATAACCTCCACAGCCTGATTTTAAACAATTGTTAGATGATGTCTTGACAACTGACACACAGCTGTAGGATACACAGTAGCATTTGAATCCTTCCAGTACTATACTATACCAGTTACCAGTGGTATTGACACCACACATTCCCGTGACCACTCCTGTTTGGCATGTGGCTGTCCTAGGTACAAGCAGACACACTAGGGATATGTCCGTCCACATCTGGTAATGCATACAGTGGCCTACAATGCATTCTCTGGATTAGAGACTTATCCTCCACAAGGGTATCATACAGACAGATACATGTTGACCAACCCATGCTGTGAAGCTATAAGCCAACTATAGCATACTCATCCACATTTACTATACATAGTATCCTGACAGTACCACATTGGTAGTAGCCCACAACATGTAGCAGGGGTACCAATGTGTACATACAGCCACATGTGATGTCATCTGTCCTTTGATATTCACATTTCCAAAGGTATGCTGATGTCCCTTAGTGTATCACATAAGCAATAAGGGGTCTGTATGCATATCCACGGAGTTGTTGTACACCTATAATGAATGCCCATTATTGACAGACTGTGTTGTGTTTGAACATGTCTGGAATATGCCCCAGGCATGAACCCTCACTCACACAATTCTATAGAAACTGTCATGTGTGTGTGTGACACAGATGACCTAGGGCACAGATCACTGCAGTGGCTGGCCTTGTCACATACATACATATGTAACCTACGGTCTGAGAAGCAGCAGCAACAACTGTCAGTGGTAACAGATGTATTCTTGTAGAAAGCAGGCTTCAAACCTATGAAGTGACTGAGGTCACATGTACATATATGTCTTTGCCACACAGTTACCAATTGAGGTCACATGTACATTTGTGTATTTGCCACACAGATACCTGAAGTGTGCAATGCACATACTGTTGTTTTACTGATATGTCATACAGTAGTAAAAGCAAAATCCACGACACATTGATCAACAGTATCACACACACACACACACACACACACACACACACACACACACACACACACACACACACACACACACACACACACACTCAGCAATTGCAGGATTCCAACCCCTATCTAACTATGTTATGATATTAGAGAAATTCGCATTAACACAACGTGCTGTATGCTTTACTGGGAGTTTTCATTTCAACTGCTATATTTGTGGGATACTGACATCATCAGACTTGCCAAAGAGGAATTTACGTTTTTTTAATGTGTTTTCACTGTCTCCAAAAAGGCCACTCCTCCCAAAGGAAATCACACACACACACATCAATTACAGGATTTAAACCCCTACCTAACTATGCTATGATATTAGAGAGAAACGCATTAACATGACACGCTATATGCTTTACTGGGAGTTTTCATTTCAACTGCTGTATTTGTGGGATACTGACATCATCAGACTTGCCAAAGAGGAATTTACCTCTTTTAATGTGTTTTCACAGTCTCCAAAAAGGCCACTCCTATCAAAGGAAATCACACACTCAGCAATTGCAGGATTCAGACACCTACCTAACTATGTTATGATACTAGAGAGATATGCATTAACATGACACGCTATATGCATTACTGGGAGTTTTCATTTCAACTGCTGTATTTGTGGGATACTGACATCATCAGACTTGCCAAAGAGGAATTTACCTCTTTTAATGTGTTTTCACAGTCTCTAAAAAGGCCACTCCTCCCAAAGGAAATCACACATACAACCCCCCACACACACATTCAGTAATTGCAGTATTCAAATCTCTCCCTAAATATGTTATGATACTAGAGAGATACGCATTAACATGGCGCGCTATATGCTTTACTGGGAGTTTTCATTTCAACTGCTGTATTTGTGGGATACTGACATCATCAGACTTGCCAAAGAGGAATTTACCTCTTTTAATGTGTTTTCACAGTCTCCAAAAAGGCCACTCCTCTCAAAAGAAATCACACACACACACACACACACACACACACACACACACACACACACACACACACACACACACACACACTCAGCAATTGCAGGATTCAAACCTCTACCTAATTATGTTAGGATATTGGAGAGATACACATTAACACGACATGCTATATGCTTTACTGGAAGTTTCTTTTTCCACTGCTGTATTTGTGGGATACTGACATCATCAGACTGGACATGGTAATGTGTGTGCACTTTGTTTTATGCAATCCCAGGAATGAACCATGTGGGTCAGCAGGTGTTAACAGCTTGAACAGGACTCCACAATTCTTAGCTTGTGTGATCTATCTGTGGACAGATTGCCATTCCTTCATATGACAATACATATTTATGCGCAGATTATTGATTTTGTGGATACGACATGTGTCTGGGATGTTGATAAAGGGCTATTCAAAGTCTATGTGGGATGTGTGTAGCTCCTTTCAGTGATGTATGTCCTGAGTGGCTGCCTTGCTAACAGTCTGGCAGGTTTGGGAACCATGATCTGCCCATGAACATACCACAGTTGGTAGGGTTGTGCGTTTGTCAGCTTCCAATAGCTCTGTTTATGACTTCAGTCATGATGGACTCCATGGCCTTGCATTTCAGACTTCATAGGCTTATAGGACTATAGTTCCCATGGTGTGTTGTGCACCAACACTTGTGGGGTGTGCCATATGTTGCTGTAACACATTCAACAGTTTCAGATCCTGTAGAGAGGGTGAGGCTCAACAGACTGTTCAGGTGCAGGGTCTGTTTGTTCTGTAGTTCACTTATGACACATATAGGGAAACAATGTAATCCAACTGATGCCATGTTTTCAGCTTTGGGAGGAGCTGTTTACCCATTCTACATGTGATATCTCCTGGTATAATGATAGGGCCTTTTGTCAGTGGGAGGTGGGTATGTATATATGGGCCTGCCTGACAGGATGTCGGCATTGTCAGTCAGGTACAGTTGGCCCTGACTCAGGACATATATGAGTGTACATTGCTATTTATGACATAGCTGGAGGAAGTGTCATGGTTCTGTCTAGACTCCTTCACAGATAATCTTTCCAATACACCGACAAACCTGACCACTAAACCCCTGTTATACTCTTTTACACACTTAACACCCTACTGATCCTTTGTGATCAGTCAACAGAGTATGTCATCATAATATCCTGGCATGTCCAAAGGTCGGTTTTGTGTGTACTCTCCAGTCCAGCTGGTGAATATAGGAATTTTGACGCAATGTTACAACTGCCTTATGTACACAGACAACCCTCTCCTCCTCACAACAAACTCAGATATTTGTGAGAGATGCAACTATATGGACAAACAGGAGGCTGAGCTCTCTCGACCAGTGACTGGCACAGTCTATCAGGTGGTGAAGGTAAACACGCACACACCACATATCCAGTCTCACATAGACCTATAGCGACAGAAAAAAAAATACATTAACACACAAAAACATACTCAGAGGCTCTAAATAAACTCTGCCTAAGCAGCAGAGACCTCCAAAGCAGACACCTAAACAACTGCTACCCCACAACAATACCCACATATCACATAGTTCACAAAGTCAGTGTGCCACACAGTCACTGCCCTTAGGGCTAAACAACACACCTAGTACACTTGTAATAGGTGGCTCTTATTGTCAGACACACTGACGTCCCACTCACCAGGCTAAACAAGGAGAAGGTCATTTTGAGCTGTCTGTCAGGTGCCAGGATCCCCCACATAACACATGCACTCAGGTCACTCCAAAGCAAGTACAAATATGGCTCCATCATTGTCCATGCTGGTGTGAATAACCTCAGACGTTCCTCCCTGGACTACATCACAAGAGACATAGAGGAGCTCTCTGATCATGTAGCCCAGGCCAGTATGACCCTGACCTTGTGTAGCATCTTACCCTCACCAAGAATGATGTCACAGTATACAGACAAACTGATCACTTTTAACAGTTGGCTAACATATTGGTGTCATTCAATGGGGGTCCAGTGTCTGTCAGCCTGGGATGACATGCTCGACATGCCACATAGCTTTGCTATGGACTGCTTGCACCTGTCACCCCTAGACTTTAGAATACTGGCTAAGGCTCTTGCCACCCCCATAGTGGCTTTTTTAAGTGAGGCTCAAAAGACAAATCCACCTCCATAGATGTTACAAGGTTGAAGAAACTAAGGGTAATGCTGCTCAACACCAGATGTCTAACCCTCAAAATGCACACACTCAGGACTCTCCTCAGTATGGAGAATGTTGATATCTGTGCAGTAACAGACACCTGGTTCAGGCTTCCGAAAGCACACCAGCACTACCAGGTTATACTTCATAGCATGATTTTCATCCACAAGACTCACACCGGCCAACAAAAATAGGGGGAGTATCCATATACATCACAGATACACACACCTCCAGGTTAGTAGCACTGCACGAAGCATCAGAGACCATACATGTGCAACTAACAGTGGGCAAAACTGCCTTTCAGTTTGTAGCCTGCTACAGACCACCCTCCCGAACTCTGGAACACCACTCGGTATTCCTGGGAACACTGGAAAATATGAAGGTCTCTCCAAACACCATTATATTGGGTGACTCCAACTACCCAAACATTGAATGGGAATACTACTCAGGCCCCAATACCCTTGCACAACAGTTGCTAGAATTTATAAACTCAAATGCTATGGCACAACTGGTCACCACATCCATAAGAGGGGAAAACATATTGGACATGATCATCACCAACATGGGGACTCTATGTTCCACACCAGAGGTATACCCCTCATTGGTTAGGTCAGACCATACATTTATCTCACTGGACATCCATATCCCATCCCCACCCCATCCTAGGTAATCTTGGTGAAGAACTGCTCAAAAGCAAACGTCACACTTGTCCAAACCAAGGTGGTATCCTTCAAAGACCCTGGGACAGTGGTAATTAGGGTCCAGACCACTGAATCCTTTACAAACGCATTGTATGGACACCTACTGGAATGCATGGATTGTACTATCCCAATTAACAACAGGACTCACTCCTCCAAAGGCAGGGGACCTGTCTGGTGGACCCCGGCCATTAATAAGCTATACAACGGAAGGAGGAGGCTACTACATGATAGAGCACAATCCCATGAAGGGAAGGCATCTCTGATCAGTACTAACAAAAAGCTACGATCACTCATGAATTCATCTAATGCCCGCTTCTAATGGAAACTTGCACCAGACACTCAGGACAATCACAAGGCCTTCTTTACTTATGTCAGAAACCTGGGTGGAAACTCCCAGATATTCTGTGAGTTACTGCATAATGACAAAACATACACTGAACCCACAGACATTGCCAACATCCTGGCAAACAGGTTCAGTGCAAATGCCCCCCCCATCCCCCTAATGAGCAAATGTCCATCCCAACAGAGTGTAGCCTCCCTGACATCACAGATGAACAGGTGAGTGTTGCCCTCTCCAAAGCAGACAACACAGCATCAATGGGACCGGACGGTGTCCCGGCCTGCGTCTGACACGAGCTTCATGACGAACGTAACCCTCACATTAAGTCACTGTTCAATATCACAGTTACTACAGAATATGTACCCAAGGAATGGTGTACAGCAACAGTGATCACACTCCACAGAGGTGGTGCCACAATGGACAATGGACAATATTTCCCTATAAGCTTAACTAGCCTGGTCTGCAAAGCTATGGAGCGTATCATCATGGAACTCATACACATAGACATCGGGAACGTACAGCACTGGATCCTACACAATTCGGCTTTGTTGTGGGCAGATCTTACCTCTTGAACCTGTTCGACTTGTTTAAACAGTTACCAGCTCCATAGACGTAGAGAGTGTTTTCCACACAGCCTACCTGGACCTCGCTAAACACTTCAACACAATACCCCACTCGGGCATTATACATAAGCTCGCCAGCTTCAATATCAACACATATGTCACAAGATGGATTGCTAACTGAATCAGGGATAGCACCCACATGGTCAGTATTGCAGGTGCCATGTCTGACTATACACCAGTTACACGTGGCATCCCACAAGGCTCAGTCCTGGGACCTCTCTTGTTCAGTATATATTTCTCTGATGTACAGGCTAACACAGGAGGAATATGGCTGACCATGTTCACAGATGACTGCTAACTGGGTGCCATAGTCAACTCTCCAGCTGGCACAAGCATCCTCAAAAAGGGTCTCACAGAGATGGATAACTGGTGCCAGAGCCATGGCCTACACCTAAATGCAATTAGATGCATAGTAATCCCCTTTGGGAATAACAACGTGCCCACACATTACCACATAGGTGGTAATCCATCATGTATGGTAGGTGTTATTAGGGATTTGGGGACACGAGTAGTTAGTACTCTCGCCTTTGTCAATCACGTTGCCAAAGTGGTTAGACAGACCTTCTATATAGCCCACATTATCCCATAAGGTTTCATATCTAGATCAAGTGAGGTAATTGTGCCCCTATACACATCAGACCCATGCTTGCATACAATGCCCCATTTGGGATGTACCTTACCCAACACCTGCAGCAACTGTAATGGCCCCAAAAGTACCTCACCAAGTAGATCTAGGGACTCACACAGATACCCTGCGCAGTTTGTCTAAAGTAACTCCAGCTCTACTCAGTCACTTACCGCCTACTTGGATGTGATCTGTGCCTGTTGTTTAAAGCCATGTCCAAACCAGAATTAGTGGACATGCTCCACCTCAGGATATCTGACTCCCTTAGGGCTGCATGCTCCAGGGACATAAACCTAGCACAGATATTAATAGGACATGCTGGAGGGACAGATTCCTATCACAGAGCCTCCACTCACTCTGGGATGAGATCCCAGTCCGGCATACACAGAGCCCCCCACTGACCTCCTACAGGAGACATCTTGACAAGTGGATGGGTGATCGTATGTTTACCCCTGGGATATCTTCTGGGTCCCTGCTAGACAGAGGCACAATAAACTGAACGTGAATGGGCTATCTTGTGCGACCTACTATTCACAGGCACAGTCTACTAATCTAACAGGGTTGCGAAAGCCAAACACACTCTGGCTATGCTTATACATGCCCTAGGGCAGATAGCCTAGTATTAACCTCTGTACCTATGATAATGTTCAGGATGCACATTGTTTATTGATGATACTGATTGCAGGTTTTGTTTCTTCTTTGCATTCCCACTTTCTATGAACAACCTAAGTATCTGCAGAACATATTTGATTATGACAGGATTCCACTATATTATATATGTGTCTGTTGTCATATAACTGTGTGCACAAGGTGGATTGGTGAATATTGAGAGGTTCCTGGATTAACATATGCAACTGCCAGATATGTGTGGCCCACTGCTGTACTCAGACATGGCATAAGTGTGTGAGCATGCCCAGTTCGTCCTTTCAGTGTTTTGTTGCCTGACATTTGTCTCATTTATTCAAGTGTGTGAGCATGCCCAGTGTGAACTTTCAGTATGTTGCTGTCTGAGGTCCACTACATTTGTTGATGTGTGTGAACATGACCAATATCAACATTTATACTATATGTGTGTTGAAAATCAGGTTCTATTCTTACTGCAGGGCTCACCTTTGTGTCATAACTCAGCAGGGATTATTCTGCGCCTGCAGGGTTTCCATGAGATACCTTGCATAGACTTATCAACATTTCTTCATACAGGCTGACCACTGACATATTGTCATGGTTTAGTGGTTCAGTACTATGACTATAGTGCACATTATCCTGGGTTCGAGGACTGTCACTGCTTCATATTTTCATACTGAGCAGACCAGGCTGCTTAAGGAACAGTAAAGCAAATATGACCATGTTTACCTGCTTTTGCTCAACAATGCCCAACTTTGAGCAAACTTGAACAACTTTGATCAACGTTAACCAACATTGCTGAACGCTGCCCAATATTGCTCAACATTGCCCAAAGTTGTGCTACTTAGTGTGTGCAATTTTGTTTACATATACTAAATAGTGGTGAAAGCTGTTTAGCACTGCTTTATATTGCTTAACACATGGCAATCATGCCTCAGGTGGTGCTGCAGGGCTGCCTATGTCGGATGCACATATTACACTCCCTATACATGTTTGTTGACAGGTAGTGTCAGGTTAGGCATCCCTTTTACTATATGTGTGAGTCAGAGAGAGGTATCATTTCCAAGGTTCCTACTGAGCCAGTGTATATGCTATGCATTGCCTCTTTGCCAAGGCCAAAGCATGCTGGGCACGGCTCCTTCTACCTACTGGGGCAGGCTCAGGTTGTTCCTCCTCCAAGTCACTCTCTGCCTGTGATGGCCTTGGCAATGGTGGGGGGCTGTTTGGCCCGGCCCTATGCTGCTCCTGCTGCAGCTGTTTCTGCAGGATCATATTATGTAGCATAGCACATACCATGACTATTTGGGTACATGTAGTTGGTGAGTACTGCAAGGCTCCACCAGATGTGTCCAGGCAACGGAACCGTGACTTGAGCAGCCCAAACACATGCTCGATTACATTTCGTGTTTGTGCATGTGCCTCATTATGGCGTTCCTGTTCAGGTGTGTGTGCATTTCTGATGGGTGTCATCAGCCATGGCTCGAGTGCATATCCAGCATCACCCACTAGTTGACCATGAGGGATGTCCCCATTTTCAAATGTCTGGTACAGCTGTGTCAGATGCCAGATATGAGAATCATGGTAGCTTCCAGGGCAGCCAGCACACACATTCATTATTATGCCCTGGGCATCACACACGACCTGGCAGGTGATGGAGGGGAAACCCTTGAGGTTATAGTAGACCCTACCCCGCTCACCAGCTGATGCTTTGATGCGTATGTGCTTGCAGTCTATTGCACCCACTACCTCAGGGTATTCCGCTATTTGCTGGAAAAGACGCATATTGCTGGCCAATACCTCACAGGAATTGGGGAAATATACATGATCACTGACATGTGCTGACATGGCATTCAGGAACTGGTGCAGTACCCTGGATGCTGATGCCTGTGAAATCCCCATCATATCACCAGTTGGTCTCTGGAAGGTACCTGTTGCTAGTATTCTTAGGCCAGCACATACCTTGGTTTCCACTGGAATGGGTTCCCCTCTGTTGGTTCTGTGTGTGAGGCATGGCCTGCACAGATCAACAATTTGCTGCATGAGGTCTCTGTCCACTCTATAGTGCTCCACTATCTCCAGTTCATGTAGCCACTGATAGGTTATCCTGGGCCTGTACACTCTTCTCCGTCTCCTCACTGTGGGTTGCTCAGCAGCATTCGCATTGTCACCACCCTCAGCATGTTGCACATGCCGCCTTATAACAGCAATGGCAGCCCCTAACATTTCTTTGTCTCAGTAAAGCCTTTGCAGTTTTCACTTCTATTAGCTTACTGCAGTGTTGCAGTGTCAGTGAGAAAAACATAGTGAAAAGTTGTTTGCTGAGTTTTAAGTTCTGGGCTGGGCTGGGCTAGTGTACTGCCTGTGTAATTGCCTGATTTTGATTGTTTTCACCTGCTAGCTTTGCTAGTACTCCCTGGTTAACTTCCTACTATTTGTTGTGCTTCCTTTTCCCTTTCTCTTTCCTCAGGGGGTAGTGCCATGCACACAAGCGCAAACATGTGCACACCAGCTCACACGCGCACACACATGCTTATATGGACTAAAAATGGCTTATTCTTGCTAAAACACATGCACACAAGCGCAAATATGCTTACACAACTTTAAACGACCTTAGATATGCTTACTCCAGCTTAAATGCACACACACAGGCGCACACGCGCACACACAGTCTTACTCGGATGTACGGGCGCGCACCCACACGCAAACCCATTGCAAGCACTTCTACAAGAAACTTTGGTGTTATCCACGGCATACACCTTCAATTTATTCCCTTTAGCTAGGGTACCTGTTGACACACCTCTTCCAGTGATGAGTAACTGACAGCAAAGACATGCCACTCTGCTCCAATGAGCTTCACTTCTTTCATACATACCCCCCTCGTGATGTCACCTATCTTCTACTCTGATACTCCCCTTATCCTACTCCTACACTCCACTGACTGTGTTCTTTTGCTATGTAAACTTGGGATTTACTATCCTTACCCTCATTTGCATAGGATTGCCTACAAATGCTTGGTTACATCTCTTACACTGAGCTTCCCCCCTTAGCAACCTCTACTCGGTAGCCATGTTGTCTTCGGACTGCCATTCCCTTGCATTGTAAATTATGCATTGCAATAAAATCCACATTTGTGGATTTTAGTTATTGGTTTTCTGTTTTTTTCAGTGCAGCGTTTGCGCAGCGCTGCGCTACGCTTAAACATCGGTGATCGGGATAAAAAAATTCTTTTATTTCTATTTTGCATTGGTGAACATTGCCAATGGCCATACTTTTGGCCATTGGCATGCTTCCTCAACTGCATGCATCCTTTTTTTGGAGCTGTCACGGCTCCGTTTTGCTATTTGCAGAACCGTACTCAGTTGCCAGCAGAGCACATTTCTGCAAATAACACTACTCTTACTCGGACAGGTTCGGCTTTCCTGGATCGCAAATTTACCTCATTTGCATAGCTTTCACATGCAATTGAGGTAGTTTGCATATCCTAGCCGTGTCCGTGTAACAGTCGTTTAAGGAGCTCTGTTGCACGCCCCTACCGTCTGTTCCTGGATCGCTCGGTGGACATGTTGGCTGCATGGAGTCTTACTCTATTCTTAGACTCCGTGCAAGCCTTCGTGAATCCAGCCCAGTGTTTTAACAATTTCAAGTTTGCTCTGTCTACCAAGTGTTAAGAGATTTTGAGTAGGTGGTTATAGTTAAATCAAAAACTGCTTGTTTCAGATTATGACTTATTTACATTTTATATTGCGTTACCATCTTTAAAATGTCACATTTATGTTAACTTCTTTGCATATTTCATTTCTATTGTTTTGTCAGATAAACAGAGCATTATTTCCAATGTTATTTCCATAACTTCCAAATATTACCAAAATTAATATCCATATATTAGATATTAAATCTGTTCAGTTGCCCTGAATCACTTCATTCATGCCAAATTGCATCAAGGAATTATCATAATATCATCTTGTCATGTCAGTGTTGTTTGTTAAATTTCAATAAATACATATACACATGCACATATATACATGCACATAATATATATATATAGATATATATATATATATATATATATATATATATATATATATATATATATATACACACACACACACACACACACACACACACACACACTTAATCATGTGTCTATGTGTAGGCGTGCACCTTTTCATATATTCACACACGCACACACTGACATATAGATGCGCACGTATGTATGTATGTATGTGCAAGCGTGCTTTTTTGTGCATGTGTGTGACTACCATGGCTTTGAAGATGTATGAAGCAACATGACCAGCAATTCATATCATGAAGTGATTTATGGCCACAATAAAAACTGTACAGCATCAACATGCAAAAAAATGATCTTTATTTATGCAAAGGAGGAGTTTCTACTAGAGAAATTAATAACAGGCTGAGTATCACTTAAATGTGCTGGCCTTCAAGTTAACCCCTTATTTGTCCAAAGCCATTTAAATAGTGTTCTTAATTATGTGACATAGATATCATAAAAATATTGATTGTCTCTGATAAATATCAATAGATTGTTTACAACTTGTATATCAGATAAAACATCCCTACATGCATTCAGTAGATAAACAGACCTGTTATGTAGGATAATTCATTAAGTCCACACTTATAGAACACCTTCATATTTAAAATTCAAGACCTCTCTTTTCTGTCACATAGAAGGTTTTGATATATATACTATTTATATGCAGTGTAACCAAGTCAGTAACTAACGGAATACATTTGTCTTATAATGCTTATATATATATATATATATATATATATATATATATATATATATATATATATATATATATACTTGTACAATGGAATAAGGAGTCATTTACTTGTAATATATTTTATGTGTGATGAGACTCTCTACTTAGAAATGCAAGTAGGCTTCACCATTTAAAATAAGCTACATATTTCTCCCTTTGATTTTTTCTTTTTTTTCCTTTTCTTTCCCTTCCCTGATTCCCATTTCAAATTTAGTGCAGCTTATGTAATCCACCCTGCATGACACTTTATTTTGAAGCATTATAACAAAATAAAACAGTAATGCCATAGCAAGAGAATACAGCTGTAGAAATAATTATTTCCATCTTAGAAGAGTAGAAATTGCATTGCATGACATTCCATAGTACTATGTCATTAGCATTACTTCTTGATCATGCATAATTGTTCTACCTATTTTCCTCAACGGGAATTTTATCATAATTTCTTTAATTTTACTGCATTGTTAAACTCATAGAGTGTAGCATTTTCTGGAACCACTTTTCCCTGTCTTCATAGTCCTTTCAGATGCTGTGCACTGTTCTTTAATGAGTACATATAGGAATTTTCCATCCTTTACAAGAGAATACACAGCACTGGACAGTAAAAATGCAAATCTATCATTAAGAGTCTGCTATATTAATTGTGTTATTTGAATTTGTTGTGTAAAAAGTAATAGAAAAAGAAAACTATAGGTTTCCTGTGTAGAGTAGCAACTATTGCAAATAACACTGAGATGTGAGGAAAATAAAGTTATTATGATCTGGGTTATATAATTCTTTATATTATTACATTGAACATTTCTTATAAAGTTTGTTTTATATATGTGCAAATTGTAAAAAGAATCCAGCATATTGAAAAGGCCTATTATAATTTTTCAGGTTTATATGTGTTTATTAGTTTAACTGCCAGATCTCAGAAATGTTGCAGTGCACTTGTCATGTAGCATCCTTGTCAGCTATTTGTTTGTAGGGAACAGGGTTGCAGCCATGTATTTTTGGATTTATATACCATCTTTCAGAATGTGAATCTCACCAACCTCCAATAATGTTTAATGAAATACCTACTTGTAAACATGAAAAGGGTGATACTAATATATATATATATATATATATATATATATATATATATATATTTTTTTTTTTTTTTTTTTTAAGTCCAGTGTATCTTAATACACAAAATATATTCTCTTTTAAGGGGGATGATGCAAAGCTAACCTCTTGAGTTCTTTTTGATGATTTACTGCTGAGACTCACCTCAGCTGCTTCGCATAGTCATTAAAGATTTAAAGTCATTGTTTTTTCGTTACCATGGGAACCTGCATGGTAACTGATTTTATCAGGCAATTACTGTAAGGCTGCTTGGAGTGCGTGTGAGGCACTTCAAACGTCAAAAGCTTCACTTCAAACACTACCAGATCAATCTTTTCCCTCCTTTTTGCAATATGCACAATTTAAGGAAAAACCCAAAAAACAAGAGAGTTAATTGTGTTTATTACCAAGCCGTCCAACAAATCAACCAGCACGTCAGCTTTCCTTTCACTCTAATAAATCCAACAACATACCGGTACTCGTCCACACCACATTATTCCAGATTAGTCAGCTGATACAATCACATCCAACTCAACCGCCAGCACACACCACAATGCTCCTGCACAACACATGAACCAAAGGATATCATCAAAAGCAACATCATCCCTCACAAGCCGGCAAACAGCACACAATCCACGGGCACCACACCAGACCAACCATGCCACCAGAAACAACAACACATGCCTGACAGACCTGCCACCACAGCAACAACCATGCACGACACATCAATCCAAACCCAGAAGCAGGAACATCAGCACCCACCCATAAAGAAAGAATACAAGACAGTTCACCCCACACTTTTTTTTCCTTTAATTTTAACAAAGCAACAGCTGAATGTGTTTGTGTGTATGACAGTACCCTTCCACCAAACCAGCAGACATTGCAGCATTCGTGAATGACATACCAAACCCGGGAATCATAGACAGATAGTTATTAAATATGCTACATTTTAACCATTTTAGTTAATCACTGAATTAAAGCAATACGCAAACAGACAATGAGAGGGATAGTTCTGCTCATTAAAAAAAGTTTATGTTTGATATTAAACTGAAAATACTATTAAGAAATATGAGGTTCCCTTTTATTTCAGGAAAGCTAATTTCCCCCAGTTTGACCTACCTGGCTTTGTGTGAAATCACTTGAGACTTCAATCTTTTAAAGTTAGTCATCAAAGCTGCTATTAGTTTAGTAAATGACTTTTTATTTTAGGAGAAATACAAAAGATACATTCTCATTTTAAAACAGCAACTGTAGATATATTTTTTTCATAGTTTTAGAGATTTGTTTGAAGCAACTGTTTTGGCATCAGTCTTTTGTTTTTTTCTTTCCAACATCAGTCCAATCACTTGTTTCTTTTATTTTCTTAAGTGAAGGTAATAGCCACTCCATTTCCTCTGGAATAGAGACCACATTGTTGTTTTTAATAAATGAAGAAGCTTCTTCTAAGTCATTAAAGGTTCTCATCTCATTGGCAAACAGGATTTTTATCTTGTCTGGAAAGGCAAGCTGTGCCTTGATATTGTTTTGTTTTAATAGTTTTATTATTGGCCAAACTTTTTTTCTTTGTTCTATTATTCTGGTGGAATAATCAATATCAAACCTTATCAGATGATGGTTATATTTTAAGGGTGATTTCCTCCAGGCAGATTTTAAAATTAGTCCCATGTCCAAATATGAGAGAAATGTTATGACTATTAACCTAGGAGGAGTATTTGTTTAGGTAGAAGCAGGTTTTCCCAGTGCTCTGTGTGTTCTTTCAATTCCAAAGGAGAAACCTTCTTTTAAGTCTAAAATGTCAGGAATCCTGGTTGTTAGAAATGAAATATATGTCCTCACCTTCAGTGTTTTCCGGTAGTCCAAAGATCCTTATGTTGTTTCTCCTTTCCCTGTTTTCTAATTCATCTACTTTGTTAAGCAGCCAAGCATTTTGTTTAAGAAGAAATTCTTTTTGTGCTTCTTCTTCTTTGAGTCTCCCTTCAATGTCATTTAGAGAAGTCTCTATGTTTGTTATTTTTGTCTGATGTAGTAATTCATTGAGAATATCAGTCTGTTTTTGAGAGTTCAATTTAAGGTTTTTTAAATCATCTTTAAATCCATCCATCTTCAAAGACAGTTGCAGTAAGGTAGTTGCCATCAGTGCTCTTTCTTTTGAGCTGCATCAGAATGAGAATTCCTTGACTTGCTCATTTTCAGTGACTGAATATATCTCCAAGTTTCTTGACAGAAATTTTTTTTATGGAAGTCCACCAAAATTAATATTTATATAGTTTAGTCGTTTATCTATATGTTTTTGGCATTTTTTTCTTAAAAATAATAAATTTTCCCTATTTTATTTTACTAGTTTATGGAGCTCTGAAATCTTGCTGCTTTCAGTTGACCATTCAGGCTCTGCCCCCCCCAGGAGGTATAGTTTTGCTTAGTTTTTCTTACCCCCTTTTCCACCAACCCCTTATTTATTCATTTTGTCTGAACACTGCTGTGCTTGGGCTGTGTTCCCTCTAAATTTCCTGCATTCACCTTGCATACCTTTATTGATTGATTCCAGGTGGAGGGAGGTGTGTCCTGGTTTGGCTCTTTTCCACCCACAATTCCCCAGCCACCCCTGGGCTTTTCAATTTATACATTACAGCCTCCACCCACCTCCGTCTCATGTCAGTCCACCCATTAAAGGGACATGCAACTTCATTAATCCTACATCCTACCACTTCAACTACTTCATTGTGTTATTTTCTCACCCTGAACATTCATACAGCTTCATCACTATCCACACTCAAATAAATCCAGCAAGAAACACTCATCATTCTCAATGCCTGCACCTTCTCATATACACAGTCTGGTCATCTCCCATCCATGCTTCAAAATCAAGCAACTTTCTCTTTTAGGAAAACCCAAACATTTTTGGCTGAAAGTAAATCCTCTCACAGGCCATAAATCCACTGAACCAACCTCCTCTCCTGTCACCAAACCGACCTCTCAAGGCCAACTTTCTCAAATAATTCAGCCATCTCCCTAGTACCTCAACCTCTACCCCCAACTCACCTAGCCCCCTTCCTTTTATTTCTCTCTTCTAATTTAATAAAATTACACGCAAATAACTTGTGCCCATTCTAGTAAACATAACCCTGTATGTATCCCTGGTGCAGACAACCTAGTCCCTTGGTTTATATCATTCTGCAACGATCTCTTCTACATATTTACAAACTCTGCTTAATTGAAAATAAAATGCCAGGCATATGGAAAACTTCTCTGATTCAACCCCTTTTCAAACAGCCTCACCCAGTAAATACCTCCCTCTTCCACCATATTTTACTCCTCCCTACAACTGGGAAAATACTTGAAAAACTAAACTACACCCAACTGTCCACTTACGCCCAACATTATGATCTCCTCATACTTAAACAGCATGGATTCTGGGCTGCCTGGAGTACAAGATAAGATCCTTCTTAACATGGATAAAGGAAACCTTTCAGGGACTCTTTTCGTTGAACTTATCAAACTTTTGAACTAATTGATTACTTCCTTCACTCCCTCCAACCTCCAAGAAGTCAGGGTTAGTCCCAATATTGTCACCTAGTTTTAGCATTTCTTAACAAAAAGGTATTTCAAAATCAATTTAGGCCCATCCATAAAGCCACTAGCACCCCTTACCAGAGGAGTTCCCCAGGGATCCATACTCACCCCTGTTTTGTTTTCAATCTTTATTAAAAAGCTGCCCTCTGATCTCCCTAACCTTCCTATTATTCTTTATGCAGATGTCATAGCTAGTCTTTGATTCAGTTCCTCACATTCAACTATGCAAACTCAGTTTCAATCTGATCTTTACTCCCTTAATTCTTGGCTAAACAACCATGAGCTACTCCTAAAAGCATAAAAAACATTTGATATTTGGAACCCCACAAAAGCTGAATAAAAATAACTTCTAAAAATCTCAACATCGCATATCTCAATAGTTGCCCAATAGACACATAAGCACAAAAAAGCCAGCACCAGAGTCAGCTTCCAACCAATTTAATGACATTCAATGCACAATAGACCACATCAAAATGGGAATATCAGTATACCATACTGGTTTCAGCCTTAAACCTTCATCAGTGCATATTAACTTACACCCCTTTATGGATTTAAATGTGACATCATCAGTCTATTGTGCTTTGAACATCATTAAATTGGTTGGAAGCTGACTTTGGTGCTGGATTTTTTTGTGCTTATACTTTGGTAATTTGGCCTTGAACCTATCCGTACTTGTGAGGATTGTGTTGTTCGTGCCCACTGGAAATAACCGCATCCTTTAAATACTTAGGTTTATGGCTAACTTAACTTCCAAAGCCACATTCTCTTTCATTCTTGTCCTGGAACATATATGCTTTCTCTCCAGAGTAGCTAGACTTGCAATAGGCAAAGGAACCATCCTTGTTCAGCTTGAATATGGGTTCCCCATCATAGTCACAGCCTTTAAAAAAAAACTCCTCTGTGATTTTAGAATGTCAAGTGGTTGCCTCATTTTGGAAAGAATTTGGAAACTTCACCAAAGCTTTTTGGTCAGATAGATGCAGTTTAACGGATTCTTTGATTTTGTTCAGTGTTTCAATTCCAGATTCTATTTGTAGAAATCCAGTGCCTCTTTTATGGTCAAATTTAGCTATTGCAAGAAAAGTTATTACTATGAATTGGAAAAATAGAAATGTCCTCTCTTTTTCAGAATGTATTTGTCTAGCAAAAAATGTATGTAGCAAAGAGCTACAAACTTTGCATATTAGAACCACCAATATTACTCACAAAAATTATCTTGGCAAAGACTTCAAAATTTGTTAGAAAAGTATTAATGTTATAACCTAATGTCAGTAACTGTTATGGACGTCATATATAGTTTTTGTTGGTTATTTATTTCTTGGTTAATTTCTGTAATTATTGTTTAAATTGATTTTAAAATGCTATAAAAAGTTTTAAAAGGAATAATAATCCTCCATTATACAGTCAATTGAAAACAAAATCTGCCTATTCATTTCCATTTCTTCCCCTCAGGAACACCACTGCATCACCCTCTCCAAGGCCAAACGGCTACCAGTCTCCTATAGAGTTGTGCTACTCCTAGGGTCTCTTATTTTCAAACTACTTCAGCCAGGTGCCTTTCTACCTCTTGCAACCAAACTCCATAATAAACCCACCCCCTACAAATTTTGCAACCTCTCCCACTTGACTACCTCATTCCAGACACCCCAAACTAAACTGCACTGTACTGATCGCTCCTTCTCCATTCTTGCACCTAAACTCTGGCAATCCCTCCCACTTCACATTAAAGAAGTCTCCTCTTTCCCCACCTTCAGAGCTCAACTCAAAAGAAACCTTCATGAAAAATCTGACTGCAAGTGCTTTTCCACTGGACACATAACCTAACTCCATCCTAATGCCCTCCTGTCTTCCATCACTTCTACTTTGATCCTCTGTTCTCAGCTGTTTCTTCCCTCTCATAGTTACTACTAAAATTAATTTACATTTGTTTTTCTACACTGCTAGCATTATTCATGTATTGTATAAATTGTCCATGGGATTATTTACCTTCTGTGATTACACTGGGGATGCACAAGCCAGTGCATTTCTTTGTGCCGGTCTCAAGCCAGGATAAATGGGGAGGGTTGCATCAGGAAGGGCATCCGGCATAAAATTTTGCCAAATCATACATGCAGACAAAAGTACACATATACATACCGGATCGGTCGAGGCCCGGGTTAACAATGACCGCCACCAGTACTGTTGGCGAACAGGGTGCTGGCGGAAATTGGGCTACTGTTGGCCGAAGGAGGAGAAGAGGCAGAAGGCATGGCTGAAGGCAGGTAAAGGCTAGGACTGTGATAGTGAGAGTCGGAACTTTGAATGTGGGCAGTATGACTTGTATAGGGAGAGAGCTAGCTGATATGATGGACTGAAGGAAGGTTGGTATATTGTGTATGCAAGAGACCAGATGGAAGGGGAGCAAGGCTAGGTGTATCGGAGGTGGGTTCAAATTGTTTTATCATGGTGTGGATGGGAGGAGAAATGGCGTAGGCCTTATCCTGAAGGAACAGTATACTAAGAGTGTCTTGGAGGTGAAAAGAGTGTCGGATAGAGTGATGTTTATGAAGCTGGAAATTGATGGTGTAATGATGAATGTTGTTAGTGCATATGCTCCACAAGTTGGGTGTGCGATGGATGAGAAAGAAAAATTTTGGAGTGAGTTGGATGAAGTGGTGATGACTGTGCCCAAGGGTGAGAGACTGGTGATTGGAGCAGATTTCAATGGGCATGTTGGTGAAGGGAATAGAGGGGATGAGTAAGTGATGGGTAGGTATGGTGTTAAACAAAGGAATGCAGAAGGTCAGATGGTAGTGGATTTTGTGAAAAGGATGGACATGGCTGTGTTGAATACGTATTTTAACAAGTGGGAGGAGCATAGGGTGACATACAAGAGTGGAGGAAGATGCACACAGGTGGATTATATCTTATGTAGAAGTGCCAGTCTGAAAGAGATTGGAGACTGCAAAACTGGTGGCAAGGGAAAGTGTAGTTAGGTAGCATAGGACGGTGGTTTGTAGGATGACATTGGTGATCAAGAAGAGGAGGATGAGTGTGAGGGCAGCACCAAGGATCAAATGGTGAAAATTGAAAAATGGTAATTGTGAGGTGATGTTCAGGGAAGAGTTAAGACAGGCACTGGGTGGCTGTGAAGAGTTACCGAATAGCTGGGTAACTACAGCAGAGCTAGTAAGGGAGATGGCTAGAAAGGTGCTTGGTGTGACATCTGGAAAGAGGAAGGAAAACAAAGAAACCTGGTGGTGGAATGAAGAAGTACAGGAGAGAGGTTGGCGAAGAAGAAGTGGGATTGTCAGAGAGATGAAGAAAGTAGACAAGAGTATAAGGAGATGAGGTTCATGGCAAAGAGAGAGGTGGCAAAGGCTAAGGATAAGGCATATGACGAGTTGTATAAAAGGTTGGACACTAAGGAGGGAGAAAAGGACCTGTACCGATTGGCTAGACAGAGGGACTGAGCTAGTAAAGATGTGCAGCAGGTAAGGGTGATAAAGGATAATGAGGGAAATGTACTCACAAGCGAGGAGAGTGTGTTGAGCAGATGGAAAGAGTACTTTGAGGGGCTGATGAATGAAGAGAATGAGAGGGAGAGAAGGTTGGATGATGTGTGGATAGTGAATCATGAAGTGCAGTGGATTAGCAAGGAGGACGTAAGGATAGCTATGAAGAGGATGAAGAACGGAAAGGCTGTTGGTCCAGATGACATACCTGTGGAAGCATGGAATTGTTTAGGTGAAATGGCAGTGGAGTTTTTAACTATATTGTTTAATGAAATCTTGGAAAGTGAGAGGATGCCTGAGGAATGGAGAAAAAGTGTTTTAGAACCGATTTTTAAGAATAAGGGTGATGTGCAGAGCTGCAGTAACTACAGATGAATTAAACTGATCAATCACAGCATGAAGTTATGGGAAAGAGTAGTGGAAGCTAGGTTAAGAAGGGAGGTGATGATTAGTGATCAGCAGCATGGTTTCATGCCAGGAAAGAGCACTACAGATGCAATGTTTGCTTTGAGAGTGTTGATGGAGAAGTACAAGAGAATGTCAGAAGGAGTTGCATTGTGTCTTTGTGGATTTAGAGAAAGCATATGACAGGGTGCCTAGAGAGGAGTTGTGGTATTGTATGAGGAAGTCGGGAGTGTCAGAGAAGTATGTAAGAGTGGTACAAGATATGTACGAGGGTAGTGTGACAGCAGTGAGGTCTGCGGTGGGAGTGATGGATGCGTTTAAGGTGGAGGTGGGGTTACATCAAGGTTCAGCTCTGAGCCCTTTCTTATTTGTAATGGTGATGGACAGGTTGACAGACGAGATCAGACAGGAGTCCCCATGGACTATGATGTTTGCAGATGAAATTGTGATCTGTAATGAGAGTAGGGAATAGGTGGAGGAGACCCTGGAGAGGTGGAGATATGCTCTAGAGAGAAGAGGAATGAAGGTCAGCAGGACTAAGACAGAATATATGTGTGTGAATGAGAGGGAGGATAGAGGAATGGTGAGGATGCAGGGAGTAGAGGTGGTGAAGGTGGATAAGTTTAAATACTTGGAATCAACAGTTCAGAGTAATGGTGAGTGTGGAAGAGAGTTGAAGAAGAGAGTACAGGCAGGATGGAGTGGGTGGAGAACAGTGACAGGAGTGATTTGTGACAGATGAGTACCAGTAAGTGTGAAAGGGAAGGTTTACAAGAGGGTAGTGAGACCAGCTATGTTATATGGGTTAGAGACAGTGGCACTGACAAAAAGGCAGGAGTCTGAGCTTGATGTGGCAGAGTTGAAGATGTTAAGATTTGCACTGGGTGTGATGAGGATGGATAGGATTAGGAATAAGTATATTAGAGGGTCAGCCCAAGTTGCAAGGTTTGGAGCAAAGCCGGAGAGGCAAGATTGCATTGGTTTGGACATGTGCTGAGGAGGGATGCAGAGTATATTGGGAAATAGATGCTAAGGATGAAGCTGCCAGGTAACAGGAAAAGAGGAAGGCCTAAGATAAGGTTTATGGATGTGGTGAGAGAGGACATGCAGGTGGTTGTGTGACAGAGCAAGATGCAGAGGACAGGAAGAAATGGAAACAGTTGATCTGCTGTGGCGACCCCTGATGGGAGCAGCTGAAAGAAGAAGAAGAAGAAGATTACACTGTGTTGTATGATGACTTCTTATACATTAGCAGTGACAAAATTAAAATTTTCAAATTGACAACATGCATGTTACTTCATTGATCAAAATGTACTTGTCTGTAAAATGAAAAAGGTCTCTCCTTATCTGAAGTTAACACCAGAATCAAGATGGCTTGCCTGGCTGCTCTGGACCAGGATTAAACTTTCCTTTGCTACCCATTATAGACCATCATCCAAGGTGGATATCTGTAGCAGGCCCTGGTCCTCAGTCCCTTAGTAGTGAACTTTTATTGTGCATACCAAAAGCAGGCATGCCTTCATAATATTTGTTAAAGTCTGCAGTGAGTTTTGCAAGACTGTCATAGTTCAGTATACTTCAAATGTTAATGATCTTAATTGAATGATTGCCATCCAAGTGTTTTGCTGTGTTAACAAGTGTAATTGTAATCTCTGTTTGGAAGGATGAAATCTGATTCTTCAGAAACTACAGATTGAACACATCCATTACAACAACATACCTATTCTGTGTGTGTGATCCTGCCTCAGGTGTGGTGCAGGCTGAGTGTTTGGTCATATACTGCAGTCACTCAAGGCCTGTTTTTAACTGAATTACTGTAATAGACTCTATAATGTGTGTAGTGATTTCATCAGTGAATGTTTATGCTTCTTCGGCTCAGTGAACCATTCTTACAACAGAGAACTCTAAGTGGTTATGGAGTTGACTTTAAGTAAGTCTTGTGTAAAGAAGTGTCACAGATATTGCAGGTGTCCTGCATGTCATTTCATAGTCTTGAATCATAAATTCCACCTCAGTGGTGGTTGAGGGGGCAGGACGGAAAGTTAGGTTTTATGCTCCCTCTTCTGGAAGAAAGCTTAAGTGCTTTCTGTTGTATTTTGGAGACTAATAAAAAGTATATTTTGTCTGTGTGACAAGCTACTTTACCTGCTGATAAGGCACATCATGTGTGCCCAACAAGTCACATGGATCACATGTTCACCGATGATGCCACTTACAGTGTCAACAAAGCACCTGATAATATATCATGCAGTTTTACTGACAAAAGCAACAATGTGATTTATATTAATGCTTCTTGGAGTCTTGATCACATCCTGGGTGGCCATGGTGGTGCACTGGTTAGCATTATCACCTCACAGCAAGAGGTTCTCCAGTTCAATCCTTGGCTGGGGTGCCTTCTGTGCAGAGTCTGCATGTCCTCCCTGTGGTCGCGTGGGTTTCCTCCGGATGCTCCGGTTTCCTCCCACATCCCAAAGACATGCTGCAGGTTGATTGGGCATTCTAAATTGGCCCTAGGTGAGAGTGTGTGTGTGCCTTCTGTGGAAGGTTGGGCACCAGGCTGGCAACTCAACACTGTAAAACTCCACTGCCAATCATGAGTGGATAGGTGATCCGCTGTGGCGACCCCTAACCTGGAAAAGCTGAAAGAAGAAAAGAAGAAGGAGTCTTGATCACATCCTGTGTTACTATAAGGTGGGTCTCTGCTACCAGTCTTGCTGTGCTGGCAATGTATAACTTATCTTCACCCAGCACAATGATTATTTTCAGCACTGATTGAGTGTCCATATTAATTCCCTGCTCTTTTGCAATGCCAGTAAGGGGTTTTTACATGCTTTTTCATAATTTAGATAAAGTAGTTTTATGACAGTATATCAGCTGCAGTGTTGCAGCGTTAGCATTGTCGCCTCACAGCAGGAGGTTCTGCTATTCGATTCTTGGCTGGAGCACCTTCTGTGTGGAGACTGCATGTCCTCCCCACAGTTGAGTGGCATTCAGAAGGCATGCGTGAATGGGTGTGCCTTAGTTGAAGGTTGGGCATTGGGCTGGCACCTCGGCACCATAAAAATATACTGCCAATCATTAGCGGACTGGAGTTCCACTGTGGAAAAGCTGAAAGAAGAAGATCTTCATTTGGTAGGGTCCCCATTCATTTCATGTCTTTGGAACAGGCTACCAATTCATGTATAACAGAGCACCTGTATGACACTGTTCAAGATGAACCTGGATGAGTGGATGGGGCACCACAAATTCTTACTGGAGATAGCACCCACAACCCTCCTGGACATGGGCAGTCATCACTAAATACAGTCTTGGGCATTGACTAGTATCTCTATGTTATTACATTGGGTTGAAACAGCTAGACTTTAAATGATCTCAGGGTCAGTAGACTAGTAATCTCCTCTTATCTTCTGATCCTATGGTATATGTGGTCATCCAGTCACATATGCATGAAATGATCATTTTCCTGATTGGAATGGTGGCATCACACTATACCCATAAGGTATCCTAGATGACTTCCTCTGTGGCAGTAGCTACTGTGACAGTGGCTGCAGTGGTGAAATGTAGACATGACTGCTGAACAGAAGTGTCCTTCAGTGCACTAGACTTTTGTTGTTTTGTACTTGTATGATGAGCCACCATCTTGGCCTTATATAGTTAATCATTAGGATGACCACAGAAGCAGCAGGACATCATTCCCATCTTCTTACATACACTCTTCTTTTAACTATACTGCAAGTGCCTTGGCAGAGACAGCGCAGAGCTTTGCAATCTTCTGTAGTGTGTGAGTTGATGTATGTTTATTGCTTGTTTCCAAAATGCCTATAACAGAAACACATTGTAACAGGATGAAAATAATCATGATTAATGCAGAACAAAATGCATTGCACAAGGCTATTTTCTGCTTTCATGCATTATGAAAAAGACAGCAGTATCCAACAACTACCACATTTCCTTTAACATGCAACTATAATAAGCTTTTTTCATTTGGACATAATATTGACTGTCATTAATAACTACACCATTTATTGCATTAACTACATATCAGAAACTACAACTGAATAAAAAATACCAACAAAATACAGCTTTTGGCAAACTGGATACAATTAGCAACAGCTGAATCAATATGAATTTCCTGGCTGCTCTTGGCAATATTAGGGTTAAACTTTTTTCCTACCCATTAGAGACCATCATAGTTCCAGGGTAGCAGGTAGTTCCAGGAAAAAGCACTTCTCAAGACTTATGATAAAAAAGTAATAATATTAACTTTAAAAAGTTAATCAACAAACCACTGCACTTGCACAGATGGATAAAGCCTAACAACAGCCCAGCTGACCTTGGTTTGATTAGCTGATCAAGTGACTGATGGATTGAAAGGTAGGGGACTGACTGATGGAGTGAAAGGTAGGGATGGGCATTACCATCCTTGATGGGATGAAAGTCATGTGGGCATCTCTGATGGTGATCCCTACTGGAAGATCGGGATGTCATTATCAGGTGTCTTGTCCAAAAATAGATCACCTGTCCCATACTTTACCACAGAAACTGCAGGTTTGGGGAAGAAAGGAAGAAAAAAGGTAAGTAAAAAAAAAAACAGCAGTAAGATGAACAGTGACCTCCCCCCAGCATGTCCTTAGGATGTGATCTGACCCCAGTTCAAATTCAGGCATTAAATTGGGGGAATATCGGAGTGCCAGTACTCGTATACCCAGAAAAAGACTTGTGGCAGTGGGATGGCTATCTGGATGACAAAAAGGGAGAAAAAAGAACTAAAATAAAATTTGTAAACAGTGGCCCAAGAAATATAATATGATTTGAATTTCATTACAGCTTCCATTAGCAGACCATATCACAGCATACTGTGGTAATACCCAGTTTAGTAGAGAGTGTTCTTCCTCCTTATTACTCACTGAGATTCTTGCCAAAACCTCTTTGAGGCTATCTGAAGGTCCGACGTATGGCTGCATTGCCTATTATACAAAGTCCACACATGATCCCTTTGTCTGCATAAGCTATTGTAATTTGCTCCATTGTTCTTCCACACCCCAGTGACATGTCACTCACAGAAAGTGACTTTCACCTACACCTCAATGATATGCAACCCAGAGCACATTACTTGGCCAAATTAAAAAAACTACCAGTGCAGAGTCTCACGGTTTTGTATATAAAAGAAGAAAACTCTACATAATGATAGTTGCAGATCAAAATGAAGATCAGGATATAAAGCAATCACAGAAAAGGCAAAACTATTGCAACACAAATGTGCTTACATGTGAAGGAAGGCTTATTGAGAAGACCTGATTTGAAAATTGTGCCAAGTATATATTTTTAACTATGCAAAGGAGCTCTCAGCAACTTTTCTAATTGGTTATGCTCTAGGCTTTAGTAAGCAATAGTAAAACCATCAGACGTAGTCTACACAGCATGTGAAGTAGTCCCAGTCTGAATGCATACCATAATTCAGATGAACACTGAAGAGAATATAGACAAATGACTATAGGAAAATTGCTATAAACTCTCAGTAATCATCAGTGTAACAATTAAACAACTATAGGTGACACTATGTAAAGTGCTGCCTCTATAATTCATAGATATTACAAGGAATCGAAATCAGTTAGAAGGAGGTTAGTCACAAGTTTTCAGTACATTCAAATATAAATTTCACCCTCTACCTCTGTATCTGCCCATCTTGCAAACACAGAAACGCTGCAAAGTTAAGCCACTAACTGATACTAGCTTTGCTATCAGTACATTCATTGCATGCTTGACACTATTATCATTGCTGATAATAACACAATCAATCATAAAATCAAAGATCTACTAGTACAATGAAATCATAATGCCTTAATCCATAATTAGATACATTATCATACATAGTAAATAAGAATAAAAATAGTCCTAGTATTATAATCACCTGCTACCAGTGCATCCTGTCAAAGCCCTGTCATGAGACTGCATCCTTTTTCATAGGCATTAAAGTTGATATCAATGTCTGACTCACCAAATATGTAAGTAGCTGCATACTTTAAAGCATTGTCTTTATCTCCGTTTATACCACCTTCCTTCAAATATTATTTGAAGTTACACACAAAAGGCAAAAAATCACATTGCCTTAAAAGTAAAATAAAAAAGTACCATTTTAGCATTTGGTACCTCCCAGATTTATACTATTGGGCAACAAAAAGATTGAACTTGACAAAGTAGTAAAATACCTTGGAGGGTATGAAAAACGCATCAGAGAAGCTTTAAACCATTTAATAAAAAAACTCACAAAACAGTTGAGCAGTTTCCTCCAAACCAATTGGG
Source organism: Protopterus annectens (assembly GCF_019279795.1). NCBI lineage: Eukaryota > Metazoa > Chordata > Ceratodontiformes > Protopteridae > Protopterus > Protopterus annectens. Next base: position 672,077,681 of record NC_056730.1, on the reverse strand, counting down.
CTTTATCAAAACTGTTAGTGACAGTAACATACATAGATTTAAAATACTCTCACTCAGTCACATGTTACAAAACAATAAATAATTGTGCAGACAATACAAAAGCTTACAAATAGATAAATCACATTTTTACAACATGAAGCGCTGAAATTGTGTCATTAAAAATTAAACTTAAGATAACAAAATAATTTCTCTCTCTGTGTAGTCTGTCTTTCCGTAGTTCATATCTTTCTTTATGATCTGCTTAATCAAAAATTGCAAAAAAAAAAAAAAAATCAGATTTCTTGACAGATGTACAAACATGAGTTTGCTTATAGAGAGCATTTCAGTCATTATTTTTCTTGATGTCAAAATAATGTTCATAATGTCTGTCTCTGAAAGCATGTTCAGTCTTGCCTACATAAAATGTGTCACAAGACACACATTGTACAAGGTAAACACCTGCTTTAGTATTACAGTTATATCATCTGGGAGAGCACAGTCAAAATTATCAGCTGAAGTACTAGGTACATTTAAAATATACCTGCATTGTTTACATCCTCCACACTTGAGCATTTTGATCAACATCTTAATTGAACTTGGCATAGGCTTTCCAAAAACATTTTTCAAATTAACACTTCTAAATACAAAATTCAGTTCTGGCCTCAAAACTTGAAGTAAAAGCTAAGTTTATAGTCTTACACCAATTGGAATTAACAATTTAACACAGCCTTTTGGCACAATTACTAAAATAAATGTACACTTTAATGTGCCTTGGGTTTGAGTTCTAAAAGGTATAACAAAGTTAGTGTCAAACAAAAAAGGCTTAAAAACAGACTGCTGCATTTCACAAACAGTATTGGCTAACTGATTAACCAGACTAGCCTCATATCCTACACAAGCTGCCAAAAAATGTTAATCTCTTCATAAGATCCAGGCTACAACATAAAAATGATGTTCTGATATCTTAAATACAAAGAAGTATGTTGAACATAAACACTTCTGAAAATAAATGCATTTTCCCACTTAGTAAAAACAAGATTAGCATATAAAAGGGCTGAAGCAGAACCCATAGTTACACCTGTGTGTTGTTGGAAATATTCCCCTTAAAAAAAAAAAAAAGCAAAAAAACAATTTTTAAGTTGAGATCTATTAAATATTGAATCAACATTGAATCTGTGCTTGTGACACTCTTGGAAAGCTTAACAACCTCCATAAACCAACCCATGGCTATATTGTGGGGAATAATTGTGCATAGGCTTCTAATATCAGCAGTAACACACAATACATCCTTATCAAGTCTAGTGTTACCAAGAACCATCAATAATTGCCAAAAATCCTGAAAAATACAGGGATAGAATGACAGCACATGTTTTAGGTTACTACACAAATTACCAAAGGTTCAGTAATAGAACCCTAGTGGACGCAGCTGGTCTTAAAGGCAGATCTGTAGTACAAGAATGTACTTTAGGGATCCCAATAATAGAAGGAACCACTGGACATGCCACTGACAAAAATTCTTAAGTGTCAAATTAAATAATTTTCTACGTTAGTAAATCATACAAAACAGATTTAATATGTGCATAAGCTATATAAACTTCATTCAGTGACATGGAAATTTAAAATTCCTCATCATTCAACAAGTATAACATTCTTACAGAATAATCAGAAGATGCATAATAACAATCCATCCACCTTTGTTGGGCATGAATCTGTATGTCCTGTTGTACAGCAAAATGTTGATGTGTGGAGAATATAAACAATGCAGGTACATTTTAGGTATGCCTAATATTTCAGTCTCCAATTTTGATCATGTTCTTTTCTGTCTTGTCTGATATTATTGTGGTACTGATGCAGTGGTTTACCTTGCACAGTGTGCATCTGGTGATACATTTTATGTGGGCAAGACCGCGAGTGTCCTCAAAGACAGAATTCATAAACATTCTTTTGACATCAAGAAAAATAATGAGAGAAATGTAATACATAAACACATTCATGTTTGTACATCTTTCAAGAAATGTGTTTACTGATATAAGAAATAGCACACCTTCAATATCCAAATAAAATGGTTAATGTTACTGTAGGGTTGTGATTTGTCATGGTAAGATAGATGTGCTGCCAAACTAGCAATAAAGGAGAACGGATAGTGATTCAACAGTCACACAGCCTTCCACAGGTAAAAGAGTTGGTGCACAAGCTTAAATTAATTCACACAAAATAAGCTGACAAAAGTTCTCACACTACACATGCAGTTGGAAGCATCAGTATACCCTACCTTTGCATTTCAATTTACAATTCACCCTGCTGACATCAATTCTGTTAAACGATGTTTCCAAATATAAATTCTACTATGTAGTCCACATATACATATGAAGCAGAAACAATGTTATTGCATGTGTCTTAAGGATGCAGAATTCTAGTAACACTTTGGTCAATTTTAAGTAGAAACATTCTTGCACTATTTTTTTAACTTTTGAACATGATGCTGTATAGCATAGATGCCAGTCAGCTACAATGCTTAACACAGATTTGTGGACTATAAGAATCATTAAAACCAGAGCTACACAATGGCCAAGGCTAAATTAACTTATTTAAAATTCTGTGCTTTCCTTGTCTAAAATACTGATGCATCTCTACCATTATGCATGCCTTTAGTGTTCATCTTTATTATGACAGCACTGTAAAAAAAAAAGATGTGTAGTATAATGCTAGCCTGCTAACAAAAAGTGCTGGAATGCTGTATTGTCATGATATTTTTTATGTGGTATCACAGGATTTACAATACTGCCCACTCAAGCTTTTGGACTACATGAACTCTTCAAAAGAAGCCAATAAGTCACTGATGTTGAATACAGTGATTTTAATTTTTTTATTTTTATTTTTATTTTTATATTTTTATTTATTTATATTAAAATATATATTTACTTTTATAAAATATGTATTTATTTTTATATTTATATTTTTTATTTTATATTTGTTGGATGGCACAGTGGTGCGGCAGTTAGAGTTGTCATCTCACAGCAAGAGGTGCTCTGGTTTGATTCTCAGCTGGGTGCCTTCTGTGTGGAGTATACATGTCCTCCCTCATTTGTGTGGGTTTCCTCTGGGTGCTCCGGTTTCCTCCCATGCTACAAAGACATGCATCTGGAGCATTTCTCCCTGGGCCTCTGCTGAAAACTGGCTCATTCCAAGTTGGACGTTCCTGGTTAACAAATGATAAATAAATATTTGCAGTTGTGCTTAAAAGTTGAGATAAAAATGTCACTTCTTTTAAATTCATCAAAAGAAGACATTTTACAAATACAAATATGAAAAAGTAAAGAAAGAAAAGTGTTAGTGAACAGCTTGATTTCACACATCTATGGCACAGACCTCTGAGGAATTATGAAATTTGCCCTTGTGTGTGTGTGTGTGTGTGTGTGTGTGTGTGTGTGTGTGTGTGTGTGTGTGTGTGTGTGTGTGTGTGTGTGTGTGTGCATTCATTCATGAGTATGTCTGTGAGAGGTTTTTCATTCATGAGTATGTCTGTGAGAGGTTTTTCAGAAAACTTGTATAGCACAGTTCTTACCTGTCATAAATAAAAGTTGTTTAGAAATGATATAAGAAATATATGTCATAGGGAAATAGTTAACATTCCCTCCCCTTATTAATAAATTTATAGCAGCAATGAGATTTTGAAAACTAGAATCAATAATTTCATTAATATCAAGTTAAATTATGACTCCTAAATATTTATGTTCTTGATTTCCCAATTATATTTATTTCTTATAATTTATTTGTTGATTCATTAAAATAATCTCAGCTTTATCAGCAAATTTCACTAATGATAAATGTGAATAAGTTCAATTTTTAGATCAATCCTTCAAATTAATTATGTCTTCTAATAATAATAAAATATCATGTGCAAAAAGGTGTATTTTAGTTTTAAATCTTTACTTATACCAAAACCTACTATTTTCATAATAGATCTAATACTATTAGCTAGTGTTTCAATAGCTAATGCAAATTGGAGAGGAGATTGGGGGCAACCTTGCCAAGAACCTCTATCAATATCAAATGATTGTGAAAAAACTATATGCATTTTAATGAATGCTTTAGAACAGAATTATATAATTTCTTTTTTAAATCAATGACTTTTTGTGGCAAACCATATGCAAGAAGTATTTTGAATAAATATCACCACTTAAAGAATTAAATGCTTTCTCTATATCAAAACTAATCAAAGCTATTTTATGTTCTGTTTTGATTTTTGGCTAAATGTAATACTGTTAATATTTTTCATATTTTATCATATGGAGGCCTATGAGTAATAAATTGTGTCTGATATTTATAGGTTCATAGGTTCATATGTTTATACTAGGCTATCTGCCCTAAGGCATTTATAAGCCTAGCCCAAATTTTTGTGGCTTACGCCACCCCTTATATGAAAAAATACTGTGCCCATTAGTTTGTTGTGCCTCTGTCCAGCAGTGACACAGAGATGATTCCCGGGGTAAACCTACGATCTCCCATCCACAGGTCTAGATTTCTCTTGAACAGAGTCAGCAAGGTGCTCTGCCTCATATGGACCGGGATTTTATTCCACAGCATAGGGAGTCTCTGAGTGATAAATCTATCCCTCCAGCACGTCCTATTTATATCCGTGCTAAGGTTTAAGTTGCTTGCTCTAGTGGTTTTGGTGGATTTGGATTTTTTGAGGTGGAGCATGTCCATTAATTCCGGGTTGGACATGGCCTTGTATGTCAGGCACATGTCACCTCTGAGCAGACGGTATGCGACTGAATAGAGCTGGAGTTTCTTCAATCTAGCAGCATATGACAGATTTTGGTGTCCCTTTATCCTTTTGGTGAGGAACTTTTGGGGTCTCTCCAATTGCTGCAGATGTCGGGTGAGATACATCCCGAATGGGGCATTGTACTCGATCATTGGTCTGATAAGTGAAGAGTACAGGGGAACAATGACCTCACTAGATCTGGATGTGAATCCCTTCATGATCAGGTGGGCAATGTAGAAGGTCTTTCTAACCACTTTAGCATTGTGAGTGTCAAAAGAAAGGCCACTGTCAACCTGGGTCCCCAGGTCCCTGATAACCTCTTCTGTGCTTAGTGGATTGCCACCTATATGGTAGCTTGGGGTTACCTTGTTTTTCCCGAAGGGTATGACTATACATTTTTTGGTGTTTAACTTCAGGCCATGGCTCTGGCACCAGCTATCTGTTTCCGTGAGTCCCTTCTGAAGGATATCCGTGTCCGATGCACTTTCCACTATGGCGCCCAGTTTGCAGTCGTCTGCAAACTTTGTCAGCCAAAGTCCTCCCATGTTGGCCTGTACTTCTGAGAAGTAGATGCCAAACAATAGGGAGCCAAGGACCGAGCCCTGTGGGACACCACTTGTGACCGGCTTGGAGTCTGACACAGCGCCAGCAACTCTAATCCTGTGGGTTAATAACAACACATTTGCTTACTTTTGTAAGTCTTAAGGATACAATTGCCATAAATAACTTATAGTCTGCATTTAACAATGAACTTGGTATAGAAGATGATACTAAACTACTATTCTTTCCTTGCTTTAAACCAGGAAGTATTAAAGAATATTTCCATTAAGGAGGCACTATACTTGAACTATAAACAATTTATAAGATTTCACCTAATAAACTTATAAAATTCTGTGGTAATATTTTATAAATTTCCATAGATAGACCATCCAATTTTGGTGCCTTTCTCTTTTTATTATATCCGGCTATATAATTAATTTTACTTACAATTATAAGTTTAGAAGTTTTAAGTATCTGCTCTTTATAAGTTTGAAAGCTACATTTCTACTCAGGTATTCATTTCATTTGCTTTCATTAATTGATATATTATTGTTTTTGTTAAGCTCCTTATAGCATTTTTTAAATATAGAAAAAATTTCATTATCTGAGGTCTTAGTCTTAGTTAGTGGATTCATACTATCAGTCATTTGAGCTTTTGTAGTTAATGCTTTACTTCTATTTACTGTTTAGATAAAATATGCATTTTCCTCGTGCTATCTGAATACAAAATTTTCAGTGTGATTTTATACATAACTTGTAAAATATTACTAAATGTTGTTTAGAAATGTGTGGTTTAGCATTCAGAAAATACTGTATAGTGTGATTAATATACTGATCATCCTTTAAACTGTTTAGCTTTTTGCCATGCATGGTATTTGTATTGCTTGTTAATGCTAATTGACTGTGCAAATGTATGTAATGTTGGGCTTTTCTCCACTGGTCTCCTCTTAACATTTTTTCCAGTCAAACTTTCCTAGTAATTATAGGCAGACAAATAAAAGTAAAGAACTGAGAAAACTTTCAGCTGTTTACTCCTAGTACCCCAAAACCCATAGCAGAAGGACTTTCACCACAAGCACTGAAGTCGCACATAAAACACACATGGAACAGTGAAGCTCACTATACATGTGCATCAGTGTTTATAGTGCAATGAAAATGCCCCCATTAAGTTGCATCTGAATAAAGTACATATTTCCATGCTGTGACCCCCTTTAAACTGACCAATAGTGGCCTTGTTTTTTGCAAGCATGAACAACATTATAACTGTACAGCCAGTTGTATATGTTGAGGTCTGCTTTTGTTTGGGCAGCAACAGTAATGTGTTCCTGTGTACTGTTTGTGGGAATCATAAGATCACTATCTCAAGACTGTTTACTCAGTAAATATTCAGTATAATAGTGGAATAGCAAAGATAACTGCTTTGTTTTTGGACTGCCACACTTTTAATATTTGGACTCAGTATCTTGCATTTATTGTCTTGAGTGACTTGCACTCAGTTACATCTATAATTTCTATTCTTTATTTTACTTAAGTAAATTTAAAATCAAAACATTTTAAAGCTTCTCAAAATCAAAATAATCATGCACATAAATCTTCTGATGGCTCATACTTAAAAAAAAAAGAAAAAGAAATGTTACAAACTTTTGAGGAAATTAAATCAGTGTCTAGGATAGCTTTCCCTAGTAATTCAGCTTCTCAGCATGAAAGCCGGGTGCAGTAAGTGTTCTGCAATAACTTTTTCTAACTCCTCTTTTACTGATTCATGACAATATCAGTAAAATTATTGAACTATGCTTTGCATTAGCTTCAGACTGTAATTTTACAATCAAGAACTGGTCAGCTGATTCAAAATTACTAACCTTTAAAATGACTCTCTAAAAGCTAAAAAGTAAACAGATAAAAATCTACATGAACAAAAATCAAAAATGATAAAAGATGACCACAATTAGAAGCTCATAGCATTTGAACTTTTGTACCTTTTCACCATGTGGATCAATTTACAAATAATAATTCCATATAAAACTTATCATTTCTTTCCCCTTTCATTCAAGCACAAACATATGTAGTAAAATGTTTTAGGTTAGAACACCTTAGATTATATTGCTTCATCAGCATTAATACTAGAGTACTTAAGTTACAGATATTTTAAAATAAGGGGTCAAATAATCACATTTTGTCCTACTATAGTCCTGTTTTCCTTTCAAGCATCTTATTTTCATGACTGCATGATGTTTCAGATGTATGATGCCTTTTACTTTATTTTTTTTCCTTTCTCAAGAGTAGCTCATGCTCTATGTGTCAAAACATGTGCAATCATATCTCCAAGCTAAAAAATAGCTTATATGAATTCATAATATCAATTTCAGTAGTTCAGCAGTAGACAGTGTGCTGTTTAAAAGTGAGAAAAGAAATGCATTAGTAGCTATTAATTATCACACAATAATCAATAAATTTTGAGCTAGCATTAAGCAGACAAATCAATCCAAACAAATAATATAACAATAAAATTTGAAACAAAAACAAAATTAATCATACCTTACACCTTATGTCAGTATCCCATTGAGTTCATAAGTACTAAATCATGCATGCATACAAGGTCTCATAGTAAAAAATGGGGGACACATATTAATAATACATTTAAAATCTCATTTCATTTTGCTAAAGATACTACTATCATCTGTGTGTTTTTAATTAGAAATGAGACTTATATCACATTACTTATCAAAAGGAAGGTGCCGGCTTCACAAGTAAACAAACAAAAAGCACCAGTTCCACAACGATAAGGCTCAAAATAAAAGTAGAGGTTTATTAGGGCTCCTGCCAAACTCAGTAGACACAATACAATACGCTGTGTAAAATCACATCAAACGTTTCGTCAAGCCTTCTTCAGATAATACAAACACATAAAGCCACTTGTCAGTTGTTTAAATACATTTGAATATAATTGGATCAACACATCAACCAATGAAATAAAAAGATTAATTAAGTACTTAATGATAATTGTAAAAAAGTAATAAAGTGCCATTTACAGTGCCAAAGTGTAACTATAAAACCTATTTACTGGATGAACAAGCCATATACACTGTCAATTCTAGCAAATGCTTATCTGAATCTCATTCAAAGTTAAAATTGAGAGTTAAAACCTCATTCATTAAAATTGTAAATTAAAAATTAAAAAACCTTCCTTTAAGTTACAAGCTGTTAAGTAAACAATACTACACTCTACTGGTCAGAATTGATATTGCAACTTCCAATGTTTAAAAGGAATAAGCAGAAAAAATACATGTATAATGTGATTTAAAAACTTTTTCTTAAAAATACTTCTAAAATTAACATATCATAGTTTAGCTGCCCTTAATTTTAAAACAGGTGCTAAGGACACCATGTCATTAATCCCTGGATATTTATTTGATTCCAGGGTAATCTGCCAAAATAATTCCCTGTACTCCAGTAATGTTTCCCACATTCCCCCTCTCGGGTCAGTGGGTACCACTTCTACCACAAAAAATTCAAAACTAGAACCTTTACAGGTTAATGTGTGTTTGTACAGGGAATTATTGGCGCATGATGTTCTGATATCATATACATGTTCGTAAATCCTTTGTTTAATTCTCCTTTCGCTTTTACCCACATAAAAAGCATTACAGTTTTTACACAAGGCGATATAAATAATCCCTTTTGTGTTACAATTAACAAAGGATTCACATAGTAAAGTTTTATTCCTTGCTACTAAATGGCAGCTGTTTCCTACTTTTAAATATGAACAATACCTACAGGCACCACATTTAAAAACCCCAACTTTTTTCTTTTTTTTATCAGTGTTTCCTTTACAACCAGTCTCTATAATACCTTTTATATTGTTACCTTTCTTATAAATAAATTTAATTTCATGTTCAAAAATGTGACCTAGATCCGATACTTGGGAAAAGTTGTCCCATTCCTTTTCAAATATTTTCTTCACTATACTAGATTGACCGTCGTAGGTGGTGATGAGACCTGAAACAAACCCATCGTTTAGGTCACCATCCGGGTGTGTTCCCGCCAACACTTCTGACTTACCAAGTATAGGTGCAAATCTAGTTTTTCTCCCCTCCAGGACTTCATTCTTAATGTCCTCAAATAATGTGTGTGGGTATCCTCTTTGTGTAAACATCTTATACAAGTTTTCACATTCTCTCCTAAAAGTTTCATCATCTGAGGTCATTCTACATATTCGGACTAGTTGCCCTTTCAACACACTTTTTTTCTGGTGAAACGGGTGGGAACTGGAGAAATGCAAGTAAGTATTTGAAAATGTCTCCTTTCTATGTACCTTTGAAACAAATAGATCATTTGCTTTCGTAATGTTAACATCCAGGTAACATAACACACCGGTGTCAAAATTAATTGTAAACTGGAGAAAGTGTGTGGTCTCATTGATGTATTCAACAAATATATCAAAATCATCCTTTGTACCTTTCCAGAAGAAACACAAATCGTCAAGGAATCTACAATACAAGGTCCACTTGTCAAGAAACCTAGGAATCAAAATGTATTTGTTCTCCCAGTATGCCATAATAATGTTTGCATATGTAGGTGCACAATGAGACCCCATGGCCACCCCTTTCGTCTGCCTGAAATATTCACCTTCAAAGAATAGAAAATCTTGCATTTATTGTCTTGAGTGACTTGCACTCAGTTACATCTATAATTTCTATTCTTTATTTTACTTAAGTAAATTTAAAATCAAAACATTTTAAAGCTTCTCAAAATCAAAATAATCATGCACATAAATCTTCTGATGGCTCATACTTAAAAAAAAAAGAAAAAGAAATGTTACAAACTTTTGAGGAAATTAAATCAGTGTCTAGGATAGCTTTCCCTAGTAATTCAGCTTCTCAGCATGAAAGCCGGGTGCAGTAAGTGTTCTGCAATAACTTTTCTAACTCCTCTTTTACTGATTCATGACAATATCAGTAAAATTATTGAACTATGCTTTGCATTAGCTTCAGACTGTAATTTTACAATCAAGAACTGGTCAGCTGATTCAAAATTACTAACCTTTAAAATGACTCTCTAAAAGCTAAAAAGTAAACAGATAAAAATCTACATGAACAAAAATCAAAATGATAAAAGATGACCACAATTAGAAGCTCATAGCATTTGAACTTTTGTACCTTTTCACCATGTGGAGCAATTTACAAATAATAATTCCATATAAAACTTATCATTTCTTTCCCCTTTCATTCAAGCACAAACATATGTAGTAAAATGTTTTAGGTTAGAACACCTTAGATTATATTGCTTCATCAGCATTAATACTAGAGTACTTAAGTTACAGATATTTTAAAATAAGGGGTCAAATAATCACATTTTGTCCTACTATAGTCCTGTTTTCCTTTCAAGCATCTTATTTTCATGACTGCATGATGTTTCAGATGTATGATGCCTTTTACTTTATTTTTTTCCTTTCTCAAGAGTAGCTCATGCTCTATGTGTCAAAACATGTGTAATCATATCTCCAAGCTAAAAAATAGCTTATATGAATTCATAAGATCAATTTCAGTAGTTCAGCAGTAGACAGTGTGCTGTTTAAAAGTGAGAAAAGAAATGCATTAGTAGCTATTAATTATCACACAATAATCAATAAATTTTGAGCTAGCATTAAGCAGACAAATCAATCCAAACAAATAATATAACAATAAAATTTGAAACAAAAACAAAATTAATCATACCTTACACCTTATGTCAGTATCCCATTGAGTTCATAAGTACTAAATCATGCATGCATACAAGGTCTCATAGTAAAAAATGGGGGACACATATTAATAATACATTTAAAATCTCATTTCATTTTGCTAAAGATACTACTATCATCTGTGTGTTTTTAATTAGAAATGAGACTTATATCACATTACTGGAACAGACAAGGCTAAATAAATAGCAGATGTTAAGAAATAATATGAGATCTGCATTTGTTCTTATACTTCTTGTTTAAACTATTTCATACTTATAGTTGAATAATTGTTTACATGTGTGATTTATTCAACCTGCTATTTACATTACTAATAATGCATTTATCAAATGAAAGAACAAATAAGCAGTTAATCTCACATTTGTTTAATCTGTTCCCTTTAAGGCTTAGTAACTAAGTATAAGTCTATTAGTATTCAATATATTAATGTATAATACTGGCAACAAGATTTCATAAGTTCCCCTTAATAAGGTTAAACAAATAATGACATTTTTTTCTTAATTTTTTAGGATTTTCAGTTAGATTTCCATGAACTGATATCTGCTTACTTTTTGAGAGAAACAGTACTCCATTACATACCTTCTGAAGGAATAATTATTTTATTTTTAGAAAATAAGCAGAAGAGAATCTTCTGGAGAATTAGAAATCTTAACACCATTGGAAAGGTGAACTTGTATTCTAGCAGGAAAAATATAATTTGTTTTGAGTCCTTTTTTCTTCAATACTTTAACTAGAGGCAAGCAAGCTTTCCTTTTATTCATAACTTTTGTAGAGTAGTCATTGTCAAAATAAATAATATTTTCTCCTATTTTAATTTAAGATTTATGTAACCATGTAGAGGCAAAATTAACTATTATGTCTTCTTCATACTTTTCCAGTATACCACAAAGTCTTATGTTATTCCTTCTATGTCTGTTCTATAAATTATCTATTTATTTCAATTATCCAGGTATTCTACACTAGAAGAAACTCACTTTGTAGCTCATCTTCTAAAATCCATGCTTCATCATTATTTAAAGCATGCTCTAACAGTAGTAATTTGCATACTTTGTGTTTTTATTATATTTGCCATATGTTCTATTTGGTTCTTACCTTCATCTTCAAAATTATCAATCTTAGAGTCTAATTTATCTGTCTTTAAGGATATAACTTGCAAGTTATGGCTCAAAGCTTGTATCTCTCTCTCTCTCTCTCTCTCTCTCTCTCTCTCTCTCTCTCTTTTAAATATGAGTCCTGTACACTTGCCTTTGAGTGACTCATTTTCAAGTGTCTTCACAACTAATTATTTAACTGATTTTTCTGAATGACTTTTTTAAATCTGAGATATAAACTTATATGATTTAGTTTTGTTTAACTTTAAGAATATATTTATTTATAAACATAGCTCAGGTGTATGATTTTTTCCTCAAATTTAGTCAAATATTTAAAGTTACACAGCTTCTTTCAGTTGCTGCTGTCACTCTGTCATCTTGGCCACTCCCCTTTTAACTTAAACATTATACAAGAACTAACATTTTATCAAACATATTGAAAAAACATTTTAGTAATTATAAGACAATTATCCTGAAATAGATACAGTGGAAATGTATTTTAATTATGCATTTTTGAGAAGTATTGTTAACATTTTAAATGAACTAAGTAATTGTACGAACAAGGAAAATAAAACTATAGCATAATTAAATCATTGTTTAGTCAGATAGGGGATATCTAGAAGTGAATCATTTCTGATGTAATCTTGATTTCTAAAAGGACTGTGAAAAATGTTGCCTCTAATATTTTAATGTGTTAAAATCCACTAGAGAGTCCTTACTTCTAAAATTCTTTAGTGTTGTGTTTTATAAGATAGGCTGCTACATGGCTTGTATAGAATGCATCTAACTGAGAAAAAAGTCCGACATTACATTCAGTGTCTAGTATTACTGAACTTGCACCACATGTATGAAAACTGTTAGAAATTTCTGATTGGAATTGTGAATATTTAAGAAAAGATTTGAATAATAAATCAACAATAAAAATTATTTTAATCATCAAGAATTACATATCCAGAAATTCTTCTGTATGATGCCTCAATCTGAAATGGAAAGCAAACTTCTGCTGAATATTCAAATACATTATTGCATAAGATATGTGTATCTAATATTTATTTTACATCTTGTTAACTTGATCTTTCTCAAGAAGCAAGTCATAGCTAAAATGAGTTTTCATTGCTCCGTTTAATGTAAGTATTTTCTCTATTTTAAGGTAGAATGCAAACAACTGACATTGATAAAATGATGGAAGATATTTATATAGTAACATATTATATTATATTTACTTATGTAGAAACATATAACATGTTACCTGTATGTGGATCTTTAATAGAGCACAACTCAGATTGGCTAGACTATATCTTTAAGACTGGAATAATACCCAGGAGAAGAATATATAAAAGAAGAAAAGGAAATAATACAAAGCAAAAATAATAGTTTACTGTAATTTGAGAATATATACCAGGATAAAATAATAATCCACTGGAGTTTTAAAATATATACCAGGGAAACACAAGCAGCCAATATTCATGAGAAAACTCCAACTGTTAAGACTTCATTTTTAGCATATTCAGTTGTATGGATTTTCATTCTGTATAGGCCATAGCTTTGCAGGAAAGTCAATGTTGAAAAACATTTCACCACAGATGTATTTTAAATTAAATAGCTTATTTTCTGGCTTTGTTAATCTCTATGAGTAAAACTGAATACATAGAAATGCCATCACATCATAATTGCATTTCATTAACCTAATTAATTAAGTAATTTATTTGACCTAATTATTGATCTCTGTCTCTGGATTTGAATATTTTTACTACAATAGGAATGGTATAACAGTAGATGTGTTTCAAAGTGTCTTAAGGAAGTCTAGATAATGAAATGAAATCCTTTAACTTTCAGCTGGCAGTGTTGATCACATAGGTAAATGCTTGTATATAGAACTCTTAAGTCAACTAATGTCTCATATTTTTAAATATCCTCACTATAATTTCAAATCACTTAGATTTATTTCTAGTAAAGCATATATATGTTTTATAGAGAACAGCTAACTGTTCATGCATTTGTAAAATAACAACAAATATATTGCTACTGCCTCAACATTAATCACTTGGAACTCTGCAATTGAGCTACATACTTATCAAGATTTACAGAATTCAAATATTGCACAGAAATTTCTAAAGATGTTATCTTGGCACTTATTAACTGAATTTAGTAGCAGCAATCATATCAAGCTATTGTGCTGAATAGCATGTGATTGCCCTAAAGTGGCCTTATCCACAGTTTGGTGGCTTTTATGGCAAGACATTCAGATTTTGTAGCTTTATTTTGTCCATGTTATGAAACAAATATCTGAAATGATCTTGTTATTGATGAGGGGACCATTGCTTAATTTGGAAGGCACTTTTAAAACAGATGAATTACTGGACATTTCATTCTTCACAACATCAGCAGAATTAGACGCTTGGTACATGTCTTATTCAGGAAGCTGGAACAGAGGAACAGATTGTCCACATCCTGTTTTTAAGCACAGTGGATGAATACCCTTTCTGTTTTCTGCTGTTACAGTATGGTACAGAACAGGTGCAGATTGGAATAAACATCTGCTGTAGAGAAGTAGATTTCTATAAATGTAGAAAACTGTTGGCAGTTTATTTGGAAGCTGCCCATTTCTAGTAATGTTTTATTTCTTAAATTAATTTGTTGTCGAAAAAGTTTGAGCACCCTGACATGGATGAGTAGTTGACATTTTTACATGAAATAGTTTGTTCAAACCTAATGAAGTTCTTAATTAACAAGCTCAAGAGCACTTTTATCAAATATTGTTTCTGATATCAGAGTTATAAATATTGGATTCTGTGTTAGTATTATAACACCACTGTATACTCACTGTAACTGCAGTGAGGTTAATGGTTTTAGGAGAACACTCAGTTATGTTGCAATTACAAAAATACTTAACAAATTCCAAAGGCGACAATCTTTATGGAAGAATTTGCAGGTTAATTAATTTATTGCAAAAATAGTACCAAAAAAGACAGCATCTTAGCTTGATAGGCAATATGCATAAATATTTTCAGCACATCACATCATTACAGAATAAATATAGATTCTGAAAGTTGCTCCATAAAAAATTTCAAGAAGTGTAAACAAACTATGCTTAAATGCCCCAAATACTATTTTAGCATTTCAGAAGAAAAAACAGGTAATGCTGTGCAACAACTGCTCTGAACAGTTAAATAAAACTGGTTGCTTTTCATGTGAACACCAGGAAGAAAAATTAACATTTACATTGATCACAATCTTATACACATTTTGGCATTTAGGACTTCACATATTGCTTAAAATAAGCAAGAGATGAGCACCTAATGCAGAAAGACATGCACTTGACATGCTTAGTGTGCAGCTGTAAAAATCCAGTAAGCCTGTATTTGCTTACATGAAGGAAGGCAAATTTTAGTATGGAGAGGATGTATTCCCATACGTGTCTCAAGTGGAATTATTAGCTCACAGCAGGGATGATAGAAAGAAAATGCTATATTGCACAAGTGATTCAGACTGCAGATCATGTCTTAAAAGAAACAAAGATACTTCATGCTAAACAGTTATCTTTATGCTTTCCATACCACTAAGCATGCATATGACATCATACATACATATATCCCATGTCAGCTTCTACAATCCCCAGTTGCCTATATAATAGGTACTTCATAAAACTGTGTATATACACCCGACTTCTTAAAAAGACCATTGTTACAACTTGTTGATTAATATGCATAGTGGGTAATGTGCTTTATGAATATTTAAGTAGTTGTCACTATAGTGCATACTAAAGCTATATTCTTTGCATGGATTCACATATTGCACTCTATAATCAGCAAACAATATGCACAGATTCTAAGCATTTGTTCACATTGTTGGAGTTACTTAATGAAGGATGGATTTATGTGCTTTTATGTTGAGATAGCTAGCATATTTTTCTTAAAAAATTGCTTAGTATAGCTACTACTTTATGAAATACACACTTCTTGCTCACTGTCCCTTTATATATACATGTGGGACTTGTCAGTAATTTAACACTCCCCACAGGGGTAATGCATCAACACAGTATCCAATTATTCAGCTGCAACAATATTTTACAACTCATTGAGTTCATTATTGATATATAGCGAAGAAAGGCACACAACAAAGGCAGCCTTATGCATCTGCTATTAATTGTATATATTGTATACAGTACCTGACCTGCATTTTTTGTTAATTCTTTGCTTTCTTTCTGCAGAGAAGAGCTGCAGGATACAGCAGTAATTCAGAGGTTCACTATAGCATTTAATGGAGTTTATCTATTCCCCAACCCTACTATATTTCTTCTGCATCCTTTTGTCCACAGCCTGCTTCACCTCTTCAGTATGTGATATGTCATACAAATGGCTCACTGTAAATGATGGAACACTCCAGACAACACAAAAATTCCACATGCTTATAATTTATCCCACATCAAGCAACATAGACTTAAGTAAACAGTAGTAAAATGAACACAAAAAAGAGGTTAGTGTAGATGTATTTAGCACCCCCATCCACCCACATCAACCACCTACCTTCCCTAAGTTAGGTTACCTAATGTATCCAACTTGACCATTCACACCTTCATGTGACTAGTCAGAATCAAGGAACAATCAACAGACCCCTTAATCTGTGCAGTAGTTCCTGCTCCTACCCCTCTCTGTACTTCCATTTATTTTATGTTAACGCAAATAATATTGTATTATCAGTAAAACTTTCACTACTCTAAGAGTGTAACATTGCATTTAAAATATACAGATATGCTTTTTTTAGGATAGTCATATTCACTTGGTATTAAAATAAAGATTAATTTTAAACAATATTCGTAAGTATTTATCCTTTATGTCAATTCTTAGTAAAGTATAAACACTTAAATTACAACATGAGAACAAGACTATCCCCGGGATTCATGAACCTTGCGCCAGGCGCCCGCATAGCGTCGGCGTTATAAAGCCAAATATGGCCACCGAGCGATTCAGGTATGAACCAATCCCACGTGCACTACCGGCTTTGCAGACCTCGCCGGCGTAGGTATGCTAAACACACTGTGTGCGGTATTGCACCATGCAAATGAAGGCAAATAGCGATCCACGAAGTGGCGCAGGCGTAGTGTAAGGGCACGGCAATGTAAACCAAAAAAAACGGTTTACATTTACCCAAACATGACCAAGGAGTAATGGAAGGCTGTCAACGTCAGGTATCATACAGGTGCAATATGCCAATGGCGAAGGCACCGAGAATGTCCAAAGAAAACATGCACAAAATGTAAATAATGACATAAATGTTATGTGCAGAAACTACAGCAGAACTCCCGGATATGTGCACAGAAGGTGCAAAACAATGAAATAATATGACAATGTCCTAAAAGAGCAGTATAATACACATCAGCTGCACAGCCACCACACACCATAGTATGTATGTAAAGCCTCAACCCCAGCGCAAGGGTTGTCAAGGAGTGGCGGCAGTGTTCGGCGCCGTAACCATGTATTAGCAGTCAATGCCATGCAAATGAGGCAGATAATAGTGAATCGCCAAACCGGCGCCGGTGTAAGGATGGAGCAAATGCGCAGCGGTAGTATACCGAGTGGCCTACACGGAATACATGTCAATTGCAGAGGGGTGTGCCACTGTAGGAGGAAGCACATTGGAGGCCAGCAAACATGGGCTGTACAATGGACATCACAGCAGCTGGACCGGCGTGTGAGGAAATAGATGCGCTGAGAGTACATAATGTGCACACAGATGCATGTGCACGAGGATGACTACGTTCCCCAACCCAGTCATGTGACGGCCTCCCCGTCAATAACCACGGATATAGGAAGGTAATGCGGAGAATATGAGGAAATGCGGAAGCAGTGTAATTGGAGCCGTAATGAGCAATCAGCACTAATCAATCCAGGAAGGGCAAACGGCGGCAGCTGACAACTCTGCATGCAGACTCCTGAGCGTTGGGCCCCCATCAATCCAGGAAAGGCAAACTGCGGCATAGTA